>NC_087548.1:8200799-8374242 GCF_963921805.1 Phalacrocorax carbo | reverse complement strand
GAAAGAAAGAAAGAAAGAAAGAAAGAAAGAAGAAAGAAGAAAGAAAGAAAGAAAGAAAGAAAGAAAGAAAGAAAAGAAAGAAAGAAAGAAAGAAAGAAAGAAGAAAGAAAGAAAGAAAGAAAGAAAGAAAGAAAGAAAGAAAGAAAGAAAGAAAGAAAGAAAGAAGAAAAGGAAAGAAAGAAAGAAAAGGAAAGAAAGAAAGAAAGAAAGAAAGAAAAGGAAGAAAGAAAATAAAAAGCAAGTGTGAGTTAGAGGTATGCATTTTAGGGTGACTGCGTTCTCAGAGAATAAGAGCGTTATCTTGATTTCAGGCTCTCCTTCTAACAATAAGGGATAGCATCTCAGAGAATGGGAATTTTTTTCTTTTGCTGACCTACTAAAAAAATAAAACACACTACAAAAAAAATCTCCATTGATGAGATATTTCCTTTTTCTTACCTTTCTGCTGATAAGAGCTCTCAGTGTTTCTGGATAAGAAGAGATACTTTATTGTCTCCTGCAAAGATATAAGAGAAGAGAGGGGGAAAAACAATGCCTTTTGTTAGAAAGGAAGCTAACTGCAATTTGAAGAGCGATTGTAATAGACAGAATTGCTGAAGGCAAACAGAAACTAAAAAGTAAGCTCTTTAGATATTATCCTTCCTTAACATTTTGATAAAGTTCCTTAAAATGGGAGCCACTTTTGCCTCTGCAGCACTTTAATTTCCTATAATCATCTCTGATGGAACAGATGATACACGCAGAGTTACCCCAGGTATTGTTTAAGTGGGGACTGAATTACTTTTATACTATCACTAAATGATTGAAAAAGGGAAGCAAAACACGTTTTCAGCATTGCTCTGCTTCCATGCTGCAAGCCCAGCATAGTGACGCTCTCTAATTCTGTTTAAACTGCATTCCAGAAGTATTCACAAGTCAATTTTTCTAACGCGGTTAAAAAGAATGTACAAGCAGCATAGGGCGGAAAGCAGAGGCAATGTTCATTATCAGGCCCAGAAGAAAAGGTCGTTTTGAAGAGAAAACCCACAAACTACAGGACTTTGAGGAATTTGCTAGTTATCTTTTCCACTTGGGTGACTTCAGGCTTCACTACCAAATTGAAACACCGTTTTCTGAACAATAATACTATTTTTTTTTTTAACATAACAAAGGAATGCTTTTAAGGCATAAAAAAAATGTATTTCCCTTATGTAATCAAAAACAAAACTCTATAAATTATAATGCAATGTACAGTTCAATTCCTCTATTCAATGCATTTAAATGGTATGTGCTGATTAAGCTCTTAGTCATTTATGTTAAACGTCTAATGAAAAGCTCTTTGAATCTGGTTTAACCCATATTAAATGCCCTAGTGGTGCCCCTGGAATTAAAAAGAAGAAGAAAATTAATCCTATTCTTTGTTCCCTTTATACATTTTAATAAATTATACTGCATCTTCCTAATGTATTTATGTCTCCAACAAAATGCCAAATGGTTTGATCCTTTCAACAAAAAACCAAGGAACAAATTTGCACATTAAAATGTAGAGTGATTCAACAATGTGGGGCATAGTGTTTTCCAGAAGGAGATGATGTGTTTCCTATGTTCCTTAATAACTGCACAATGATTTCTGCTTTGGGTGTAAGCAGGCTCTATTGAAAGTTTGTTGAGTTTATTTGCTTTTTTTCTTAACTCCGTAGAGCTTAAGAGAATAAACATAATTTTCAAAGTGCAATAGATCCCACAGCATAATGTGTTGGTACAAGGGCTTCAGTAAGCTGGCAGTTGACAGGACCATAGATAGCCAAAGTAAATTCAAAACAGTCAGGGTGTCCTCTTCTTGTCCTGTTTATGCAGAACCATAGAAATTGATAATTTGAACTGTCCTCCAGAACCTACCTAGTTGCTCTTTCAGGTCTAAGGACAAATCATATGGCAAATCATCTACAATTAGCAGTCTTGCAATTTGTTTCAAGACTCAATATCTCAGCATTGAGAGCTTTCACTATACAAATTTAAAATCTAGTGAAGATTAAGTTTCTATAAATTTAGGCGGATATTAAGCAGAATAACGTAAACAACAATAATGATGTAAATACCTCAAAAAGAAAATGGAACAAGAGATAGAAATACTTCTGTTAACAGAATCAAGATATGGGAGTTAGAGTGTAACTACTGATTGTTTATGTGTGTGTGAAATGTGTAAAAGAAAGAAAACCTCCAGGATCCCAGAATTCTTCATGCATACCTGAAAATCTGAGTGCTTAATGCACCCAATTTCTGTGGCTTAGAGATGGTCTTGAAGCCACAAAAGCTTATTCCCAACTATATTATGTGACCAGTATCAAGAAAATCTCAAGAATTCAGTTTTTGAAATTCCTAATGGTTTTGCTATAGAATCAGGACCTTGAAAGTCCTCAAGCCCTACAAGACAATAGCTCAACAAAATTTTCAGCCTAAACTTCCAGATATGCATGAAGAATTCCAGGATCCTGGACATTTTCCAGACTTACAAACCCTTCACTGAGAAACAGAATTACTAGAAGCAGTGAGAGCTATGGTCTTATCTATGTCCATTTGAATTTCTGCTGCTGGGGTCACTGAAAGCCTACACCTTCAAGGTTCCTGTTGCAAATCTTGAAGCCTGAAAATGTGATAACTGTGACTAGTAAAAAAAATAAAAGTAAACAACTTGGAAACTACTCAGTACTTCTACCTTCATGTCTCCAGAGTATTCTGATTCTTCATGTGGCCAGACAGTTCCAAACCATCCATAAATTAAATGTAATACAGCTGCCATAATGGATATTAGAAGCAAATATAAATATATTAAGAACATGTTTAATTTCAGAATACCTGTTTGTAAGAATACCTGATATGAGAAGGCTTGCTTGTCTGTTTGTTTTAATGAAGGATCTCTTACCTTGGGAAAATTCTGAAGTGTCAAATATGGCAAAGTTTGGGTATAATTCTGATTAGTTAGCTACTTATAACAACTCCCTTTGTTCTAATGTTTTGGCTAATATTGCTTGAAAGGAAGGTTGGAGGTTCTAAACTGATTGAGGATGAGGAAATGTGGTTGTCAACAGTGGGAAGTTAGGAAGTTATATGCTGGACCAGCTGTACAACATTCCTGCTGGGTACAGCTGTAAACGGCAGTGCATAAAACTACAATAAGTGCTTCCATGGCCTAATGAAAAAAAACAGAGAAACTCCCAAGAAATTCAGATAAATTGTTGATGGATATTAATGGGATATAAGCAGAGGTCTTCTACTGCATAGAAAATACCTCTTCTTGTTCCATATCTCTGGTAAGTATGATAGAGAATGAAGGGATAACAATGCTAAGGAATGGATGAAAAATGAAATAATCCTCCTGTGCTGTACTTTCTCTTTTCCTCATGAAGCCATGCTCCAAACCACTGTCATGGGCAGGTGGTACATCCTGAAGATGAATCAGCAGCAGCTCACAAACATCTGCAAAGACCTGGCATAAGCTTTCCCAGTTTGTATTTGCCAGCTCACTAGTTAACAAACAGAACTTAGTAACAGGTCGGGAATGCAGGGTCCAGTCACCTGCAGAGGTTTCATATCGAGAAAAAGGGGGCCATAGAGTCTGATGCTTTTCTAATAGGTCTCCCCACTCCAGATCTGTCTGAATATTCATCCACAGTCATGCTCTGTACTCCCCCCATGCTATGTAAAAATTGCCTTCCATAGGGCATCACTCACCTTTGCATCCTCAGCTGTAAAATAAATGATTTGGGCTGAAGTGTTCTGTTGGGCACAGAACAGATGGTACTAGCCACAGAAAAAACCAGCAACACCTGGTTTCAGATACTCAGGCAGCAAATTCCCTGCCCCCAAAGCCATGGCTCATTATTCAGTCCAGATAATGGACAATTCATACAAACTTCTGCTATTTAAATCTCAGTTTCTGAAACCAACCAGACTCTCCAATTCCCTCTGCAGATCCAGCTTTGCCTTGGCTACATCTGTCCCCAACTGTTCTCTGGATGGACTTTTCCATACATTTGAAATCCTTTCCTAGCAGCAAATCTATGCAGCTGTAGCTGTTTCAAGCTGTTTTCTATGTAATAGTCCCAGCAGCTGTTTTCACTTCAGTGGTCTCCTGTTGAGCTATTTAAAAAAAGATATTCTCCAGTCTCTTATCTTCATTCATTAGACCTGTCATTTTCTGAATCAAGTTTTAAATTTTTTCTTTTCTCTTACCCATTATTTGACAGCTCTGCATACTGTGTTGTGTTTAGCCTGAAATCCTTCATAGCAGTTGACATGATATACCTACTACTTACATATAAACTATAGATTGAGGAGTAACTGGAAAAGAAAGAATAACCACAAACCCCGTTTTTTGCCTCTACATTTTGTAGATGTGGTCAAATTTCCCTGTACTACATGTTTCCTTGCAATCTCTTGCAGTATATAATCAGAATTCCAACTCTGTGTGCAGAATAATGGGAGATGGTAGGGGTTACATACGTCTCAGGATTCAGAAAATTAGGTCACATCCATAACTGGAAACTAGATCTCTCACAGTTTGAAATCTGGACCTATCTCGTGCTGCAGAGGCATTAGGAATAGTAATGTTCTTTCTACATTACTGAACTTTATAATTGGCTTCTTTTTATTTGCACCCTCAAAATAAACCATAAATAAAAGAAATATTTTTGGCGTTCCAGACACTTAGCAGCAAAAAGAATCGCATTGATTTAATGTCTCAACCCTTCTCATTAGGGCCACCATGAAGGTTTGGGCATCTTTCCTAATCAATGAACTTATGGGGGAAAATCTGCAGTGACATCATTATCTGCCTGCCTCTTGCAAACATCATCAGAAAAACCCAGGAGCCATTCTCAGGGGATAAATTAATCCAATCATACCTTAACATATGGTCATTTCACCTTCCTCCAGTACATCTATTTCCACAGAAAGAACAAAGAGTATCTACGGCTCCATAGTTAATAAGGGAACTGCATTCATACAATATACTATCTACGCATACTTGAGAGGAAAGGTTTTAAAGAATCAGTATTCTCTATACAAAAACATACCAAATTAATGCAAACTTTGTGGCTTTTTGGTATGTTATACATCCACGTATAATAGTGTATACACTAGTATACACGTATAGTGTAGTGTTATCCCAGGTGACTTCATTATGCTCGTACCTGGGCAAATGACAGTGCATGGGTCATGTTCTTTGATTTCATCAAGTCTGGGGTGACTTTAGGGAAGTTCTTTTACTTCATCTGGCAACATCTTTCAGCAGCAGAGCAGCAAATCTACTGAAAGTCTTCCAGGGCTGGAATGGCATATGATTCTTCTACAGTTAAGCAAACTGATGCTAAATGATTTGCCAAATGTCAGACAGAGAACTGTTTATAGGACTCAGGAGACCTTACTCCCAGTCTGGAGCTTTACCCATTAATGACACACCTTTTCTTAGCAATTCTTCATCCACCACCTGCTGTACAGTGTAGCTAGGCATGATGTCTTGCAGCAAGATTTACTCCTAGGTGCTACATGCCGATGACATTTTGCAGTTAAGGGGACTGCTTTTTTCCTCTGTTTCTCCCCTAAAATGACATATTTGATTCCATAGACCTTAATGATTTTCCTTTGCTCTTAATTAGATAATTAAACTCTGGGTTCAGATCACAACATGCTGCATTAATGATATCTATTTAATCAAAATGTCCATTTGTTTTCATTATATTATGTTTAGTAAGAGATGTTTAGGAGAATTCCATGTTAGTTCAGCTTTTTTCATCCTCTTGGCCTTTTGTTATTTTATGTATATCTATAGATATAAAACCAGAAAATATAATAATAATTATTATTGTAATAATTATTATTCTATTATTATTATTTATTAAGAATAATTTTCTTTTTTAGAATAAAGCCATTGTATCTAAGTCTGTTGGCATTATCCTTTTATAACAAAAATGGTGTCATTGTATGTCCAGCATTTTTAGAAGTTTGTACTGGTCCCACTCAACCCATCTAGCAGTTCAGATTTTGTATATCTTCTTTCAGAATATTTTAAGGAAGGTCCTTCTGAACTATATGTTCTTCACAGACACTGAGAAATAAAGGTAACTGAAAAAAATTTGTTATATTTTAAAATGCTTCTCACAGATTTGTAAAATAATTTCCATAAAAATGCTGGAATCTTTCATAGCACACCACTGATTTTGCCTTTATTATTTCTCGTGAAGGCTTATTCTCCACAAGATGTTAATCTCAAGATAGAAGTAGTGGAAGTCATGTTATTCTCCAGGATGTGGTAAGGATTTTTTCCCCCTACGTACATATTTGTTAGCATTCTTTTCCTTTTTACTTTTTTTTTTTGCTCCCTCTTACTATGCAGAACAGCAATTTTACTTAATTTTTCAAAATATAAAACTGAAAATTATGAACCCCACCACATAGTACACTAAAACTACAGAGAAAATGAATGGCTACCTGTCTTCCAACTCTCTTTCAGAAGAGCTCCTTGGCCTTGCCAGAAATTTGGCAGATAATCATCCTTTAACATGACAACTCCGTTAATGAATGCCCTGGCTCTTTCACTTGCTGACTCATAGCAGGATGTCCCTCTAATGGAATACCAACTGCATCAGCTCTTCTTCTGCCATTATCATTGAATGAGGAATTTTCTACAAAATCATTCCTTGAAAACAGGTTAGGAACAATGCTGAAGCTTCTTGGTGGAAACAAAAATGGAGTCACCCATCAGGAACATTTATTTAAGGACTTGAATATTTTAGGATCTCTGCAAGAAAACATGCATTTGTCAAGACTATAAAGATAAGATTGTTGATACAGATACCCTGTGAAAACTCACTAGTCACACAAATGAAACTTGAATAAATACATCACTGTAATTTACTGGTGCAAGATTAATGTAGAAAATTATGTTCAAAGTAAGGTAATAAAATGAAAAATATAAAGTTGGTTTAAGGGTTTGGGCAGGACTTGTTACATTCCCATGTCTGCTTCCGAACTCAACAAGAAAAAAACTCACAAAAAATGGAGGAAGGAAGGAAGGAAGGAAGGAAGGAAGGAAGCAAGCAAGCAAGCAAGCAAGCAAGCAAGCAAGCAAGCTAGCTCTTTGCCTCCTGTTTGAACAATGATAGCTAATTATATACCTAACACCACCTAAGCGGCAGCCCTAGTGTAGACAGTGAAGTGTAGACTTCTTAGCCAAAGATGAAGTAATGAACTCTATTGGAATGAAATATGAAATAACGAGTCATTATTGTGTCAGGTGTTTCAATACCTTTCTCTAAATTAAATTAGGAAAAAATCCCTTACTAATTTCTAATTCAAAGAAATGTGAAAATAAATTTGTGGTTAGATTTCCACTATTGTTACAAAGAAAAAGCATATTTTCTACTGTTTTGTAGCATGTTACACTACTCCTCTACCAGTCTTATAGCATATTCTGTTCTTACCACATTGCAAAATCTAACATGACATTGTCATTGCTGGTAAAAGCTGGTTTTATTGTAGTTAAAAATACAAGTAATTATTGTATTTTAAAATGAAATTCATTAAGGAATATATCAGCATGGGTCATAACATCTTTAACAAATCTTACACAGATATTTGGCTGCATTAATTTGCACATGCACAACACCCAACACCTTGGCTGGGCTTGGATGATGTGGCACAAAGCACTACATACGTTTGAAATGGCTGCATGCTGAAGGGGTGACTAACTGTAAAATGCATGCTGCTATTTATAATTTATGCTGCCAAGAGTTTTCAGTGGCCAGCGTAGGGTCTTCTCATAAATTATACATCATTTATAAAACATAATATGATAATGCAAATACATTGGGAGTGTACAGAACAGTTTGCAAATTAAAAAAATAGCTATGCATTTTGATCCAAATTCCGAGATTCACTAATGTGTATAGAAAACTGACAATTTCAGTCTTAATCCTATTCAATTCAGTGCCTTGTAATTATGCACAACTAAACAGTCATAATTTATAAGGCAGTAGAAGAACATCTAGGCTGAAGCTTTGCATCTGACGTCAGGCTATGGGAACAGGAACAGTGGTGGGGGCGGCCTCTGAAAGCCATCCTGCTACTTGCCAATCTTATTTAAATTTTATTGCTGTCCAAATTGGAAAGATGAGATGGTAATTAGCAGTTTCCCCACCAGTAAAGATTGTGCCTCTCCAAACAATCTTTGATAATGATCCTGTCCCTCCTCCCCAACAACTTCAGGGAAATTTCAGAGCCAAATATTAAACAGGCAGTTATGAAATTGTGCTCAACCACCTGTTCTCTTGACCTGTGGCCGACCCACTTAACAAAGGACTGTATATCTCAATTAGTCCAGGTGATCCCATAGATTGCCATTCAATAATTAACATGCTCTCCCCTTCCCTCAAGCTTATACAAGGCTCTTCTCAAGAAGATGCCTTCGCTGATACAGAAGGGGATGTCAGAATGATGCCCCGTCAAAAACTTAGCTATAAATTTCAGTAGTATGTTTGAAGGGTGATAAGGGAGAGATGAAATCATGGATAAGAATGTAAGATAAGCTACTGTGCGTCATACCAAAAGCTCTTGTAAAACAATACCCTGTCTTTGAAATTGGCCAAAAATAGATGTCCAGTAATGAGTATAAGATCAGGGTTAGTGTATGAGATATTTTTCTTGCTACTTCCTGAGCCTGCAATAATTGCAGCTCAAGGTTTTTTGAGCTGGAAATGGGTTCTACAGATGTAATTATCCTCAACGACCTTGTCCAGTCTCCCCTTGAAACCACGCAGACTTTCGGAGCTGACGAGATCCTGTGGCATGGAGTTCCATGACTTAATTAATGCAGAAAAACTGAATAGAGAGTGATCATTCATTATTTCTCATAATACAAGAACAAGAGAAATTGTCAGGCAAAGCTTAAAAGAAAAAGAACTAGTTTTTCAAGCAAGGCACTGAGGATGTGGCTGCTGTACACTGTGGAAACTGGAAGTACTAATAGATTCTGAAACCTGTTGATGTAATGGTTGCATCTAACCATGGCTATTAGTTGTTGATTTAAACACAGTTTTCAGCTCTGGAGGACCAGTAATTATCAGAAGATGGGAGGTTATTCAGGGAAAGGAAATATGTCCCATTATACACATTCTTTGTGTATACAAGCTCTATAAATCTACCACTGGACAGTTTGGAGGCACCATTCAAATGCCTCTTGCTGTCCTATAGAGGTTGTAGCTATATAGTCTAGTCAATACTGAACTTCCCTCACATCTTTTATGGAATTGGCAAGGCAATATGGTGACTGTGATGGTAGCAAATACAGAAGGAGAAGGACTATGAAATGGATATGCATATTTAGGGTAAAATATTTGTGTTTTACTAACTTCTGTGAGAGACACAGTCATTAAAAATACTTGTTGCATTACAGATCCTTTAAACTATTTGAAGAGGAGGTGCTTAGGGGACAAGACTGTCAGTGAAGTAGTGTAGAATAAGAGAGTGAAAGCAAAAAAATAAAAAAATGGTACTTCAAGGAAGGAAAAAGAGGCAGAAGGATTAGACTGGAAATCAAGGAAGACAGGAAATATTGGTGAAAGAAGCAGGGAGTTGAGGGACCCTTTGAAAAATAAGGAAAGAGAAAAAGAAGTAGAAAAAACAATACAGAGGAAAAGATGAGACAAAAAATGTAAAATATAGATTAGAGCTGGGACAAAAGAAAGAGAAGTATTTGAAGGATGAGATAGAAGACTGAAATGAAGAAATAAGGAAATAAAAAGAAGAAAACAAGGCAAAAAGCAAAAAAATATAATGTACTTTTGAAGTTGGTCACACTTTGAGTGAGGGTTTGGATAGGATGACCTCCAGAATTCCCATCTAAATTTAATTATTCTGTGATTTCATGAACGAAAATACCTCCATGTAAAGCTTTAAATAGTTTTGCCAATAGTCTTAGTTGTGGATATATTGATGAAAAATTATTATTTCATGTAGTGTACTTTGACATCTACAGCTGGAAGGTTCTATAAAAAGATGCAGGAATTTCACTTAACTGCAATGCAAACCATACAAAGACACTACTATCCTTGAAAGAATGAAGTGTATTCCGAAACAACGTGTTGATATGCAGATCTTGCCATTTCTTTAACCAGGTTATAAATTAATTGCCATGATTTGAAGAAAATTCCTGGTCTGTGAGCTAAAAACCCATTGAAATACTGAACTGAAAGCTTTATTGCCCTCTACAGTCAATGCTACTAATTCTTTGAGTATTTTTACATACACAATTGCAGTTCCAGGCCTACAGTCTCAGGTGTGTATTTGGAAACTGTTAATGGAAAAATCAAACATAAACACTGTTTTCCATTCTGTTCCTTAGCACTTGGGATTCATTGTGATAAGACAAACTGGAATAAGACGCTTTCTTCTTCCCTTACCAACCATCAGAGAAGCACACAGGTATTTTTTGCTTTCTTCATTTCCAACAACCAGGAGTTATGCTCAGTTTCTCCAAACAAAACAGGTCACCAAGGAAACAGATGAGAAAGATAATTGCACAAAGGTACTCATAGCAATGCTCTGCAAATGCTAGATGTGCTGTAACCTGGTCAAAATAAAAACACAAAGTACCAAAATTCCTAAATTTTATTTTAGGTATATTTGCCATTTATTAAATGGCTTTAGCAGAATTAATTTCTTATAAAAATCACGTGTCTTCTGCAAAAAAATCCATTTGTCCGGGTACAAAAGTCCTGGAAAGGTAACCAGGATATTTATGGAGAACTCCTCGGTCTCATTCTGATTCTTCTTTCCAGAGCAGAAGCAGATCTGTCTTCAAAACCCTAGAAGGGAATAGACAAGGCGGTCTGGAGGAAGAACAAGACAACCTCCTCTTGCTCTCCTGGAAAGTTGGAATGGAGAATAGAGAAGACCTGCTCTGCATGGAGGGGTCTATGGCTACAGGTATGGGGCTCTGGACCCTGAGGGCCAGGCAAATGAAGGTGTAGGCAAAGGTCCATCCAGGGGGTTACCAAGGATAGGTTGTTCAGCCCCACACATTATGGCTGCCTCTGTTAAGAAGAAAAGGAGGGTAATTTTCATATGTGATTCCCTTCTGAGGGGAACAGAGGGCCCAATATGCCTATCAGAGCCATCCCACAGGGAAGTCTGCTGCCTCCCTGGGGCCTGGGTTAGAGATGTTAGGTCATGGTTTAGCCCCAGTCAGCAACTAAGCACCACACAGCCACTTGCTCACTCCCTCTGCCCCAGTGGGATGGGGGAGAGAATTGGAAGGGCAAAAGAAAACTCGTGGTTGAGATAAGAACAGCTTAAAGTGAAATAGTAATAACAATAATAGTATAAAGAAAAGGAAAATAATGGGGGGGGGGGGGGGGGAGAGAGAGAGGTGGAAGTTGGGGGGGGGGCATGGGATAAAAAAACCAAACAACCAACAAATGATGCAACTTCTCGCCACCTGCCAAACAACGCCACCAGACCCCGAGCTGCAATTGTTCCTTCCAGACAACTGGAGACAATTAGCAATTATATCTCCTTCTTTGAGAGGTTTTATATGGAGGAAATACAGAATGGCACCTTTTTCTATGATGTCTCCTTCATTACAATAACTTTTTAGCATCTTGAACATCCTAGGGTCGTTAAGATACATCTACTGGTATTTCTCGGGAAAACTGTTTCGGTTTTGTCTAAGGTTAATAAGCAATTTAAGAATATTATCCAGAGATCTGCCCCAAGGCTCAATAGTTATGGGTGTCAGCATATGTGGGATAGTATATGCCTAGGATAGTGGGCATCTCCAGTGTTTTGGGACTTCACCCCTGAACAAGTGCAGGATCCTGAAAAATTGGTAGAATATTTCGAGAAAGCATGTTGTCACCCTGGCAATTCCAGAGAGATACAAATCACTGCGATGTGCTGGGGTCTTGCCTATGCATATGAAGCCCTGTTCACGACTATTCAAAACCCCCAAGGGGAAGAGAAGGTCTCTGGATCTAAAAAGACAAAGAAAAAGAAAACAACAGGCACTGAGGTCACTAAAACCCCCATGAAAAGCACTGCAACTGAACCAGAGAATCAACATGTGCTGGTATCAGTCACCCCTATACACCAGAAGAAATCTTGGAAGCAAAAGTCAGCTCGTTTAGAAAGGGATGATGGAAGAGCAAGGCCATCATGAGGGGAGTAGGAGGAAGAGAGGGGAGGTTTAGATTGGACATTAGGAAAAACTTCTTTAATGAAAGAGTGGTCAGGAATTGGAACAGGCTGCCCAGAGAGGTGGGAGAGTCCCCATCTCTGGGGTTATTTAAAAGATGTGTAGACATGGCACTTCAGGGCATGGTTTAGGAGATGTGGTAGTGTTGGATTGACAGCTGGAGTTGATGAGGTCTTTTCCAGCCTTAATGATTCTATTATTCTAAGAGGAGGAACTCATAAACGAGATAGAAACCAGATGATCCCTATCCTTGAGTGAGTTGCAAGATATGCGTAAAGGTTTCTGCTGTTGTTCAGGTGAGCACATTGTCACCTGGCTGCTCCCATGCTGGGATAACAGGGCCAGTAGCCTGGAATTAGAGACTAACGAAGCCAAACAACTGTGATCCTTTTCTAGGGAAGGGGGCATTGCAAAGTGATTGGAAAAGGGGCACAAGCCCTCAGCCTCTGGAGGCGACCTTGGTCCAGTGTGAAAGAAACTTATCCCTTTAAGGATGTTGTTATATATTGCCCAGGAAAATGGACCACCAAGAAGAAAGGTACCCAGTACCTGAGGGAATTAGCTGTGCTTGAGGTGATTTATGGTGACCTGGATAATGAACACAGCTGGTAAGTGAGCCTACCAGGGAAAGTGCCTTGGTTGACCTGTCGTTCACAAAGAAGGACTGGTGGAAGATGTGGTGATCAGAGGCCGTCCTGGGCTTAGTGACTATGAAATGTGAGAGCTATCAATTCTTGGCAAAGTAAGGAGGGGGTTCAGCAAAACCACTACCATGGACTTCTGGAGGGCAGACTTTGGCCTGTTCAGGGCACTGGTTGGGAGAGTCCCCTGGGAGGCAGTCCTGAAGGGCGAAGGGGTGCAGGAAGGCTGGGCATTCTTCAAGAAGGAAGTCCTAAAGGTGGAGGAGCAGGCTGTTCCCATGTGCCATAAAATGAATGAATGGGGGAAAATGGCTGGACGGGGAAAATGGCCTAACGATAGAATGAGAGAAAGTGGCTTCAAGTTGTACCAAGGGAGGTTTAGATTGAATATTAGGAAAGATTTCTTCACTGAAAGGGTTGTCAAGCATTGGAACAGGCTGCCCAGGGAGGTGATGGAGTCACTGTCCCTGGAGGTGTTCAAAAAACATGTAGATGTGGCACTTCAGGGCATGGTTTAGAGGGCATGGTGGTGTTGGGTTGGCAGTTGGACTTGATGATCTCAGAGGTCTTTTCCAACTTTAACGATTCTGTGATTCTATTCTATGAGTCTATGATCTAATCAATTAATCAATTAATCCAGATCAATAATTGGATAATTTAGATGTGAAGATAACTCGCATTATAAATTCTGCCTCAGATTAAAAGTTAGATCAAATTGGTCAGGCCTGCATAATTTTTATTAGTAAGAAGTTTTTTACCTTACATCTAATTGCCTTGCATTTTTTCTCTCTGCATGAAAGTCATACATACTTGGAAATGTATCTGACAGTAATACTAACTGTCACAGAGTGTCATATCCAAGCTATTAAATCCTCTTACCCTTCAAAATGGTGTGTCTGCTTCTGAACTTCCTTTTGGATGTGGTCCTTGACTGGTGCCAAGTGTTGAGCCACCGTCAAGAATTCTTTGGGAGAGTGATAATAGGTTTGTTCCAAAATCTTGGTATAGACTGCTGTGACAATTTCACAGTACAGCTAATGCTCGGGAATGCTTCCTGAGCCTGTTAAATTTGCCAGCATAGACAGGCATCCAGGGAGGAGACCACAGAAGTCATCCTAAAGCCAGGAATGGGGAGAGGGGGAGAGTGTTGAAGTACCACAGATGCGTTTAGCTCTGGGATGAAGTCCTCTAGGAACAGACTGTACTCCTTTCATTGTGAATATATTGTTTATTTCTCACAACTTGTGAGAAAAGCAAGCTACTTCTAAGTGATCTATGGTTGGCCAGCTTGTATCATTGATATCAACAAATAAGTAGAATGTTTCTTAATGTTACAGAGATCCATCTTTAGTGATTAGGTTTCAGAGTGTTATTTTACAGTCCTTCTGTACAGTGCATATATATATATTTTACTTGGAACTGTAGCCATGGAGTTTGACTTTCTTTACATCTGACTATTCTGTGTTCCTGAACAATTCATCCGTATTCTGAAGCATCTGAAATCAGCTCAAACAGATGCTCTCATACATCAGAGAGGTTGCCAGCAGTGACTTATTTTGTGTCTCCAAACTTAAAAGAATCAACCCTGGAAAATATAAGATCCTCTGTCAAAAAGCAAATTTTTTTGTCATTGTTTCTTGTTTGTTTGTTTATTCTTTTATTCATTCAGAGACTGCTGCCACCCTTTGGAGTCCGTCTGGTTTGCTTTCAGTTAAAATGGAATCCTCACCATAATTTCTGATCTCTTTGTTGCACTTTCTCTGAGCTCTGTTTGTTTTTGTGGTCAAAATAACAGCCTACCAAGCAAAAAAGGGCAGTGATACCAATTCCCCGTGGCTAGTGCAAACAATTTTATTGCTATTAAATATCCATACATATTAATATCATTGGAAGGAAGAAAATCCTCAAGGAAGAAAACTAAAAATAGAATTCTCACATTTCTTCTGCTCAGCAAGCAAAACTCATGGATCAAGTACTCACTTGGTATAAATGGACACAGGCTCATAATAGGAATTATCAGAAAATATTTAGGTGGTTGATATGAGTCAGTGCCTTTCTAAACTTCACATAGGTAGGTTTTGTTTTCAAAACTCAAATGTATTTTCTTGCAGTAATGATTGATCATTATCATCAGAAAAGGTAAAAAGTAAATAGAATGTACATAGAATGGATGTAAATGTAAAATGTGTATAGAATGGACCACATAATTAGGAGGAAATTGTTGGTCAATTAAAATATCCTGATTTTCTCATGGTTATTCCAGAAAAAATCCTGAGGAGCAAGCCATTATAAAAGTGCTCGTTACAGACCATCAGGTCACTGGATGTTTTAATCTCTATGTGGTCAAATGTAAAGAACATGACTCCTGAACCACAGTCAAGGAAACTCCTGGTGGGTAACTAACTGCTGCTGAGTTTTCCTACAGCACACAGATGTGTGCCCTGAATGTCTCTAAACTGCCTCAAAAGTTCTCTTGTGACCCATGAAGCACAAGAAGTGCCTGACATTTTGGAGAATGGAGGCTCAAAGGTAACCCAGTGACATTCTGAAACCTGGTTTAGTTTTTCATGTCAGCGTAATAAAATGTGTCTTTCCAGATAAAGGCATAAGGATTCATTCCAAGTGAAGGAATCAGCATGTTTTATTAGATTTCACAGGACTGCTAAATAAAACAACCTTATACTTCCAGATTAAAAACTGACACAAATAAAAAGGAACATACACAACTAAAACGAGCTAACAGAAGCTTCTCACACCTTAAGCATCACTGCAAGTTAAGAAGGTGTATTTCTATTGGTCTGACTCCTGAAGTGGTGATATTTCAGCACACCTTCGCTGAAGTTAGCGGAGTTATCGGTTTAAAACACACAGCAATTTATTTATATTTGTGTCTTTTAAAGCCATCTATCTCTCACAGTAAAAACTGGGCTGCAAGAGGCACAGCGTACATGTTCAAGACTTCTATGATCATTTAGTTTGACCTTCTATGACACAGTTTTTCTTGAAAGACAAGTATCTGATCATACCAACTACATTTTATTTACTGAACAAGAGAAGGAATCACATTTTTTTCCCAGGAAGTTGCTTTCTGTTGCAGAAAGTAAAGAACTGTGAGATCTTCAGAGGAAATTTGCTGTGGAGAAGCACAGATCATGTATTTATGAAGAAAAATTAATATAAGACAAGAATAGGTAAAGTTTGTCGAATGTTTTTCTGACCTAACTGCCCACAAAGGCACTTCGAGTACCAGCTAAATGAAGGCAAAGGTGTGAGTCAAACACATCATATTAGGTAGTGGCTAGTTTCCTAATGAATCTTCTGCTTTTACAGCAGTCCAGAGAAGATTTATTCTGACTTGTATACTCATATTATAAGCCTGTTTCCAGTCGAGTGAAAGCATAAACCAACAGATTACTTTATCAAGAATAAAGCTCCTGAAGAAAGTGGAAAGCTTCAGTGAATCATGAAGTTGTTCCACCATTTGTGTCTGATAACTCAATACCTGTAATCTTTGCTTCACCAAACAATCATAAAGACCATTTAGCTTCCTATTGCATTTAAATCATGAACATTTGCTCTGTGGAAAAATCTTTAGTAAGCAGACATTTGAGTGACACCTTTCACGCAAATTCTCTGCCCATTTTCAGTGTAAGAAGGTTTGCAGATGTCTGTGTAGCACAAGGGACTTCTGACAGAGAAGGCTTCATATGTAGAGGGATCTCCTGTTCTGCTCTATTGAAAAGTCTGGATTCCAAACTAAACAAGTGTATTACGGTTGTTATCAATTTAACAAAATCTAAGTGAAAGTTAATTTGACGATCTTGGTCTACTTTTCAAGGAGTCAAGAGCATGTTACAACCCACAGCTGGCTCACTGCAGTCTGCCCCCTTTTTGGAAGTCCTAGCTTCTAGACAAAGGATTTGGAAACATGGTTTGGTATAAGAATTTGGCATGCTCATTAATTAAAACTTTAATGTTTTATCCTACCTGGTTAAACGTATCCTTCTTTCTTTAAACACCAACCTGACATTGAAAAAAACCATCACTTTTCTCCCTGATGCTGTTTTTCTCCTTTTGTCTGTATGATTTTGAAAGCATAGTGGAGTAAATCTATCCAGGACATCAGGTATTTGAAATATATGCTGAATCACTTTTGGTAATTATAGAAATAGAATAACTAGTCTAGAATCTCAAGGTAAGCTAGATACATTTCAGTATTATGTGATCAGAAATGCAGCTAATGCACTTGGAATTAGTCTATTAAAATTACTTTGCAAATTCTCCTGATATCACTTCACATTATTTTCCCTTAAATCTCTATCTTTCTAAAAAATATTTCAATATTGGGTCAGATTATGCATATTAAAGACTCTCCAAAACCCACACTAATTTTAAACTACAGGCACAGTGAATTGAAAATGACCTGGACTGTCTAAGCCTCATAGTGTATGTGTCTCATCTGCTTCCAAAAAATCAGGTCATGAAATTTTCTGTGTTCACAACCCAAGTCCCTGAAATACCAAGTCACTCTTAGCATTCTCCACACCTTCTTTTCAGAGATATTAAAAAAAAATAAATATAGCCTGAGAAAGACCTGTTATCAGAGAACCACAGAGCCCCAGAGATGAGAGACTTCTCTTCAAGCACCGGGTAGGGTTTCCCATGCACCACAATACCATGCCTTGAACATAACTGCTGCTATTCTTCTCCCCTAGATCACCCAAAGTATCATATTCTCATTTGTCACTACGGGGCAATGAGTTTCAAGGATTCCTTTGCTGAGATTCAGGATAGACATACCAGACAATGCCAGTGGAAGTCCGTATTCTGCAGAAAAAGCAATTATTCATGAGGATTAAACTAATGAGCCCAAGACTTATCAGGCTTTTCTTATCAGAAGACTAGATAACTTATCTAGTTACATTTACATAAACATATATCCCTAAACATATCAACAGAAATATGCAAACTTTGATAGAGGTGACCATAAACCCTGACAAAATTTATTTTGTAATCCCACTTCTTTTCATCTTCCTCTTACTTAATGCAGAAGATGTTGTCACTATTTTTTCACACAATGCAATAAAAGGTTTTGAAGCTCAAATAAAGATTTAAATAACCTATACAACAATGTAGTGAGACGTGGATTTTTGCATAGAAATCTGTTGGATTGCTTAACTAAAGTAGAACACAGAAACCACAGAAAACATAAAAAATTGGGCACAATGCACTTATTGATTACTTTCTCTGATGCGCTTACCCACAAAACTACAGACTGACACAGAATGGCTGGTGAAACCTTGGGATACGTTGACCAGCCTTGCCTAGAAGCCCCCCAAACCCTAAACTTCTTAAAGAGGCTGATTCATTTGACCTAAAAAGCCCCTTTTTAAGGATCAGTTTTCTTGCATTCCAGAGTTGCTTATTTCTCTCTATAATTTATAAAGGTGTTGTGGGTTGGTCCAGGTTTGCAGCCAAATACCCACGTGGCAGCTCCCTCAGTGCCCACAGTGGAAAAAATAGGGAGAAGGAGAGTGAAAAAATTCATGGGTCGAGATTAAAGGCAGGGAGAGCACTTACAATTACTGTCATGGGCAAAACAGACTCGACTTGAGGGAATGAACATAATTTATTGCCAATTAATATAAATATTTAATTACTGATTTGGGTATTGGGAAACAAAAACAGCAACAAAAAGAAAGAAACATTAAAATGTTTAGGAAAACATTTTTCTCCCCCCCTTCCCCAGACTCAGCTTCACCCTTTCCCACCAGACTCCTTTCCTCCCGCCTTGCCATCACAGCAGATTACATTCAGCCCCGTCAGAGAGGTCACACGTCATGCAGAGGGGTGGTTAGTGTTTCTCTCTGTCAGTCCCCCTCTACTCCAAGGTGGGTTCTCCATGAGGATGTCTTCCACAGGGCATATCTGGTCCACCATGGAACGCCGCCTCCTCCGCCGGTCTTGGTGTTCCCCATGCTGTTCCTCACTCTTTCCCACTTCCTCCTCTGTTTGTGCTGCATTTTATGCCCTTTCTTAAGTACACTTTCACAGAGGCACCACAAACTTGGCTGATGGGCTCAGCTGTGGCCTCCACTGTTAAGCTGGCTGGAAAAGGCTCTATCTGGTGTAGGGCAGTCCTTGACCTTTTCTCACAGAAGCTAACCCTTCGGCCCCTCTGCTACCAAAACCATGGTGCATACACCCAATACAGAAGGAAACTATGCAGCAAAAAGATCAGATGCTTTTTGATGCTTAAATTAGTGCAAATCTTTTCCATCTCTACCCTTTATCTGCAACTTTACTGGATAAAGTGCTTTGTGGTCACTGTGGGTCCACCAACAACCAGCAAGGCTAAATGAGCACCCTGAATGAGCTGCTCTTGTGACTGATCCTTAAATCTTTTCAATAAAAATGAATTCAGGTACAGAAGATAACTGTTTATGGTTGGAAGTACTTCTGGAATACAACTTTTCTCGTAGCCTTACATGTAGCACACAGATCTTTTTCTCCTGGGCCGTAAACATTTTGTTTAACTTTTAATTAACCCTTTCTTTTTTTGACCAGCTCAAGAAACAAAAGGTCGTAAGTCTATTACAATTACCTGGCCTTTTACATGGCAGCACCTTTCCTAAGATCTCTATTAACATTTAAATGAAGAAAGGTCAACTGCACACATTATAGCTCAATTGTAGAAAGCCAGCTAAATGATCAGGGAAAATACAATACTGCAATAAAAGCAAGAGTTAGGAAGCACTCTTGGAAGGTATTTTGGCCTAACCCACTTCAAAGAAAGGTGTAGAAGCAAGATGAAAAGTTACTTCAGAACTTAAATACTTTGTTCAGGTTGTTTTATTTGATTACTGGTGAATTGCTTCCCTGGTTTCTCTTTTCATAAGGCCAAAAATTTGTCTGACTTTATACAAACCAGAACCTGAAGTTACTCCTGATTCATATTATTCTACATAGAAGCAGAATTTGACCCACTGACTTTCTACATCAAATTTAATTACTGACTTTTGTAATGTCAGTAATTTTGTAATGTCAGGTTCAGTTTTCCTCTCAGCTATTGAACCTGATGATCAGATTCAGTCTCTGGCACAAAAGATTCATACGTACCTTTTGCTGGATGGAAAGTTCTGATGAATAACTATTTCATATTTGGGGGTTGGGGGTGGGGGGTGTGTGTGTATTTTTTCCATAACTTTTAATGTGTAATTTCTGGCCAAAGTCAGAGGCAAGATATGGTATAAATGGAATTTAATTTTGTCCCAGTGTGATATTATTATAGTACCATTACAATGACCGTCCCACACTTTCTTTTATCTGAGGAAATTTGCTGTAAAATACTATATAAGCAGATGCCCTTGTTTAGTTGTGCCTGTGTGGTATTGTACGTTAGTCTATCTCAGGAGTACACGCTCCAGTTCTGTACACGCTCCACATCTACACAACTGGTGCCCGTAGTTGATTACAGCAAAGGCGGCTTGAGAACAGGTGCAAATGAACCTCTTAAAAAAAAAATCTTTCAGGATCAAGAATGTTACATGCTTCCCATGTTAATCCTGTCAGAACATCAAATCATCCTGTAGTGTGCTAGCTTCTCAAGGGAAAGAGAAATGTTTTAATTTCATAAGGCTGAAATTGTCCAAATGATTTGGGATTTAACTTATTTTGAAATTTACACTTCTGTGTACCCTCAGAAGAACTCCAAGTAATTGGTCCACCCAAAATCTTATTGTGAAACCAGCAATAGATCCATATTTTTTTGATTTTGGCATAAGCACCTATTCTATTTTGGTTCCAAGAACACAATGTGGGTGCTAATGTAATTAACACAAAATAGAAAATGGTTTAAGTATGTGTTGTTGCTAAAAATAAAAGATGTTTTAATTTATACCTAACAGCAACGTGGGGCCCATCGGAGACAGCGGCCATGCTGCATACATCTGTGGTAGCTCATAGAAGCCCATCATGCTCAGAATTCCTCCCTAATGCAGCTTCATGCCACCCCTTCCTTTTTTTTTTCCCCTGTTTTTCTTTTTGCTTTGCTGGTTACACCTCTGAGGTGGTGATGACTCCTCTGCGTTACTGTCATTTGCTCCGCACAGTTCCCCTTTACTCTAGGCCACGCAGCCAACTCCTGGAGTCTGATCCACCCACTACCACTCCCCCAGAGAAGTGACTGCTTGTTCACTTGCAGGCATCCCCCAGCTCCACTGCTGCTCACAGTAACCTATGCTCTCCTCTTTTCACTGTCCCTTCCTGTCATGTAGAAAGGGAGATCATTCCCATTAGGTAGGTCACATCACCCTAAAATAAGGAGTTAAGAAACTGGGATGAATTGCATTTTTGGGGGTGTATAATCCTTATTTAAAGAGAAACTTGATGGTAGCCAAACTACACACTTAATTATCAGGTGGAGAAATTTAACTCAGGTGATCACATCAAAGGTGTTTATTACTGCTAAGGGTGAAAAAATAACTCTCTTCTATGAAGGTTTCTTTAGAGCTTTATTTGCCCAAAGCACAGTGCTCAGTGGTGCTCCGATTCAAGAATCAGATTCTTGATAGCATTTGCAACGCTGATAAAGCAATAGGTAGTGGAGCTATTTCTATTTTGAAGGGTGCATTAACCATCCATGATTTTCCTATATGCAATTTATTTTATTAAATAAAATTACTTTATTTTGCTGCTTATCCTCACAATAGAAAGATAATATAGCTACATTTAGACAAAACTGCATGCAATCCTTTAGCAGTCTCAATTTGACTGCACATTCATCATTTTGGATTGGTCAAAGTCATGTTTCATTTATTCCCTTTCCTGATTAGATAAGTGTGTCAAAAGATTTGGACTCAAAATTTGTAGTAAAATGAATATTTTTACAAATATTTATGTACATGGCTTTGGGATTCTATTCCAGCATAATCAAACAAGGCCACTTGATGTATTAATGAGAATTTTTACCAGTTTTACCTAGTTGCAATAGGTGTAAAAATTGCAAATTAGAAGTACTTTTCCTGGGGGACTCTATCCACTTCTGGTTGGTTTCAGGAACAAATTTCTTCAAAAAATACTGTTTCTCCCATATGTATTAGGTAGCTGTTCCATGTTTTCACCATGCTAATAACTAATGGTTTTGTAAACAAATTCCTTCTACCTCCATCCAGGCCTCACTGATTGTTGTTTGCTTGCAAAAAGTCCTCACTGATCTTTGGAAGAATCTGAAAGTGAAATAAACGTAGTAGTGTTGCCTACTCTGGTCATGGTCGTAGAATAAGGAAATGCTTCCCTTGTGCCTTTAGCTTCCCTCTTGGCTGCCAGTAATTGTACTGATTGGCTCTATCTAACCTCCTAGTTTTTCCTTCTGTCCTTCTGGTGGATGAGTCTGAGAGATTAGTACAACTTCTCCATCATCAGTGTAGCAGTAATGAGAAAGTCTGAGACTGTGTTAGAACTGCTTTAAACAGTGACAATTTCTTTTAGAGAATAATCTTTTGTTTGTTTGTTTTATTAACAACAAAAGGGTGTGAGGAAACAACCTGCCTTACGTGAGCGATGGGATAAGCAGTAGAACAGGCAGTCAGGTAATAGCTGACACATTCCAAGCTTATCATTATTCAGCTTACTCTGGTATAATTTTCTCCTTGCAGCAAAGCTGAATGTCCCTCTTTCTTAGAGTATCAACTTAGAAACCAGCACAGTGATCTGGCAAGAAAATGAACTAGTTGACAGAGCATTGCATTAGCCAAGTGTGACTCCATTACAACTTTTCTGACACATGATTTACAAAACATGGTTTCATTCTAACATACACATTTTGCTTAGGTTTTTGTTTTGTTTTGTTTCCAAAAAGTCAGTAATGTTCTACCATGTGTTTTCATACTCATTATTTTAAAGAAAAGCGTGAATGACTGTGTGTGAAGGCGTATGTATGTGCATGCATGTATTCACCACACTTGCTACCTAAGCTCTATCCAAAGAAAATTAAATGACAACCAGGACTGCAAAACTCCATTCATTTGCTGTGTACAAGGCAGAGGAATTGCCTGTAATGATGCTTCCTTCCTTGTTAGTATTTAAAAGAGTAAAACCAGCATGGAGGTCACTTTTGACAAACCTGTTTATTTTCGATTTTCCACAGCATTTGCTGAGCATCCCGCTCAGTTTGTGATTTCATTTATTTATTGATTTATTATTTTATCTGCACTGACTCCTCCTTTCCCTAGCCTTTTCCCCCTTTTTCCTCCTTTGAAGACTCTAATGACTAGAATCAACTAAAATGTCAACATTTGCAATTCTGGAGCTTCATTTAAGCAATAAAAATAATAATTAAAAGGGTAAAACCTTAGAGAGATTTCTTCATTTTATATGGTTTGCCAGAGATGATACACATTCAAAAAAGCCAGTAAAAGAATTAATTAGAAACAGCTAAAGCTCAACAAGCTATGCAAGTTAATGAAGCAGAGAGGGAAATGTCATCTTTGAGACCCAGAGCTACATTGGCTTGGATAATATATACTCCTTCCTTACTCTCCTAACTGAACCTCTTCTAATCTCTCCTCTGAAAAATCAATGGTAATGACACTGATTTACCAGGAAATGACAGGCGAATAATACCACAGGAGTTGTTCTTGTTTAATGGTAACTTAGTTCTGAAGAAGAATGATGAGGATTTTATTTTGAAGTGTAGGTTTGGTTATTGAGACTTCCTTTCAATGTTTTGTTTTTTCATTTTATCCTTCTGTTTTCTTTTGTAGCTGATCATGGGTTGGAGAAAAACCATCCTCCATTCCCCGTAAGAAATGGTACATATCCTACATATTCAGACCAGAAAAGGTACATCTAGCCTACGGTCTTTGCTAAGTTTCTTTTGCTTTCTCTCTCCACCTCTCATTTGTTATCCTGAAAGGTAAATGAAGAACAGCAAAAATTACTGCATATAAGCTGCACTTACTAGCAGGTTTTGTTCTCCAGGAGCTACCTATGCGTGTTCACATTTGCAGAATTACACATGACATTGGAGGAGGAATTCATTTATTCTAAAATATGAGTCAGAATTTGACAGTAATAAAATCACACAAGACAAAAGAAAGTTAATGTTTTATCTGAATAAGTTTTTAAAATGCTAGTAAAAAGAAGGCTTTATAAGATGTCCTTTTATTTTGGAGAGTGTTTAACAGTACTGCCCCTTCAGTTAAGCTCTCACTGTCATCTAAATATTCATCCCAAATACTTAATACACATGTCCAGCTACTGTAAGTATCACGGTGTCTGAAAATCTTCAAGTAGTTCTGGGACAATTTTCAACAGCTCCTATGAACTATCTTCCAGGAGTTCACTGTGAGAATTGTCATGGGTTTTCTATGCTTTCTTCTTATTTTTCCAAATATTTCATTTTTCCTAGAAGATATCTACAAAGAGCTTACTGTGTTATGTATTCAGATATTGAAGGTAATTTTGTCCTTTCTATTTTTTTCACTGAAGCTGATATATGCAAAGAAAGCCTATATGCCTACCCATGCAATTGCTTGACAGATACAAATAATAAGTAGAAAAAAAGTACATAAAGTGTGTGTCTAGACTGGTGATTTTCTAATGGCTATATAAAATTTATTTATTATAAAATTTCTGCTTGCCTTTTAAAAGTTTTAGTTGTATTACATATATGTATCTCTATTACTTTTTACATAGCCACAGAATAACATTTTATTCTTATTTTATTGTTATATAAATATGTGTCATTAGCAGAATTTAATCATGGCTTGATATATTATGGATTTAGTGAACCTGGTTAAGCTAATCTGCTGGTGATCTAGATGGTTCAAACTGCTCCTAAAGCTTGTACATCTACAGAATAGGTGTCTGGGGAGGAAAACCTTTGTGTAAATGATCACCCTGTCCAGGCAAAGGATGGTAAACTCTTTAGATAAATTCATGTACAACCTAATCTCTTAGGATATGTGCCAACATCCAACTGTACTGTTTTGCACAAGCCTGAGATGGATATCAACTCTGGAACCCTGATCCGAAAAGCTTAGTCTCAGTTATGATAAATGTAAAGCATGTACAAAACTATTTCCCTGCCGTTTTGCACTGCTGTGAACAGTAACTTATAAATAGACTGGATTTTCGTTAATATTTTTAAAATTATCTAAGAACCTTGGCTCAAAGGTGCCATATTCATGCAAAGCTTTATTACTGCTATCACACAGGAGAGCCATGAGGATTAATTAATTAATGTTTGTACAGTATCTTGCAAATGCAAAGTGCAATGTGAATATGGATCATTACTATTTATTATCCTAAAAGATATAAAGATATATGGGAGATTCTGAACTCCTTTTAAGTTGTACTTCTATTGCATCAAAGTGGGCATAAACTGCCTTAAGGCACCTGCTGAGGATTCTAAAGCAACAAGGATGATCAAATGTCTGGGAAGCAGGATCAGTGAGAAAAGAGCAAAGTTTATACTAAAGAAAAGACTGATGTGGAACCTGATAAAATCCTTCAAATATTTTAAATATGGAAATGGGAAGCAAATAATCTGCTCTCTTTATACCCACTATATATTGCCAGACATAACAGAAGAAGAATAAAATAGAATGAACTCTAAGAAGGCTTTTTGTTGTGGTTTAGCCCCAGCCGACAATTAAGTCCCACACAACCACTTGCTCACTCTCCCCTGGTGGGATGGGGAGAGAACTGGAAGAGTAAAAGTGAGAAAACTTAGGGGTTGAGATAAAGACATTTTAATAATAAAGCAAAATCCACGTGCAACCAAAGCAAAACAAGGAATTCATTCACCCCTTCCCATGGGCAGGCAGGTGTTCAGCCATCTCCAGGACAGCAGGGCTCCATCAAGCGTTAATAGTTACTGGGAAGACAAATACCATCACACTGAACGTCCCCCCTTCCTTCTTCTTCCTCAAGCTCTATATACTGAGCATGACGTCATATGGTGTGGGACATCCCTTTCGTCAGTTGGGGTCAGCTGTCCCGGCTGTGTCCCCTCCCAGCTCCTTGTACACCCAGCAGAGCACGGGGAGCTGAAAAAGTCCTTGACTACTGTGAGCACTACTTAGCAACAACTAAAACATCTCCACATTATCACCGCTGTTTCCAGCTCAAATCCAAAACACAGCCCCATACCAGGTACTGTGAAGAAAATTAACCTTATCCCAGCTGAAAACAGGACACCTGTTGAAAAGGGAAGATAGTTTACATTATATTTCTTCTGCAGGGTTAGGCCTTCACTGCTGAAGTTTTATAAATGTTATGCATATAACTGGCATTAACACAAGAGAAGTTTGAACTATACTTGGAGGTGAGATTTTAGGGTGGATTGGCATAAGGCATACAACTTGTTTCTCTCATTACTGAGTCAACAGCTTTACCCAATTTCCAGTGCACACTGAGTTCCCAAGAGTGCCCTCCTTTTTCACATCTGGCCCTATAATTGGTACTGGAAGTATGGAAGAGAAAGAGTTTACTTCCCTCACAGATTGGGGTGCTATTTTTTTTTCTTTCCTCAGTGAGGTTTCTTTTGATCCGAAGTTAAAAAAAAAAAAGGTTATAAAAAATTTACCAAGGAAAGAAATAAATATGAAAACTGTAAAAAGTGATAGTTTTAGACTCCTGCAGCTTCCAAGAAAATTTGCAGCAAATATTTACCTTTTCTTTTTTCGCCATGGAATTGCTTTGTGAGTCTTAGCATGAAGAAGATGGCTTTTTCCCAGTTATTCTCAATATCACTGCCCTCTGGGGGATGTCTGCCTGTTTTTCCCCCCTCGACCATTTCACACTGTAATGTGATATGGAAAATGCTTAAACTGTGACCACACATTGTGAATTCAAAAAGATAGTTAAGTTAACAAACAAAACCAGCCGTGCTGCTTCCCCTATGTTTGCTGCTCAGTCATTACTTTGGAAAGTGATAAACACTGTTTTAGCAGGATAAAAAATACAAAGATAAGTGAGGAAATGGGAGGAAACAGATTAGCCTTAGTAACATCTTCTTTTGCAAAGGTATATGCATATACATAGTGACATTTCCCGGGTAAATAGACATATATAATTACACACACACATATATATATAGTTTGTAACAGGTTCTCTTCATTTGATAATAAATTGCATTATATGTTTCTCTGTGTAGAATGAACAAATTGACAATAAAATTAAAAAAAATCAGTGGTGTCAGGTGAGGTAATGAAGGTGGATGTAAGCCAATAATGTGCGTTCACAGCCCAGAAGGCCAACCATACCTTGGGCTGCACCAAAAGAAGCATGGCCAGCAGGTTGAGGGAGGTGATTCTCTATTCTAGTGAGACCACACCTTGAATACTGCATTCAGCTCAGGGGCTCCCAGTACAAGAAACATGGACCTGTTGGAGCTGGTCCAGAGGAGACCACTGAAAGTATCAGAGGGCTCAAGCACCAGTCCTATGAAGAAAGGTTGAAACGGCTGAAAGTGCTGGGGTTGCTCAGCCTGGAGAAGGTAAGGCTCCACAAAGGCCTTTCAATACTTAAAAGAGGCTTATAAGAAAGAAAGAGGAGGACTTTTTACCAAGGCCTGTAGTGGCAGCACTAAGGCCAGTGGCTTTAAAGTGCAAGAGTGCATATTTAGATTGTGTGTAAGCATGAAGATGAGGGTGGTGAGACACTGGAACAGGTTGCTCATAGAAGTCACAGGTGACTCATCACTGGAAGGATTCAAGACCAGGTTGGATGGGGCTTTGAACAACATGATCTAGTAAAAGTTTTCCCTGCCCGTGACAGAGGGGTTGGACTAGGTTATCTTCAAAACTCCTTTCCGACATAAACCATTCTATGATTCTGTTGTTTGCAACAGCAAATTGTTCTCAACATTTTTGTCCATTTGTTTACTTTCTCAAAGGCTTCAGTATGAAAGGCATACCTGTACATCTGAGTGGTGTAACCTGGATTAAATGTTCAAGCTGAAGTTATTCTGGGCATGAGACTTCATCAGAAGAAGAGACTGAAGTGTAAGTTACTACTACAGTTTCAAGTGTATGGGTAGTCAACATTAATCCCAGGTCTACTGGATGGCCAGTCCCAAAACCAAGAGTGACTGTTATATTAACATTTCTTAAGGGTCTTGAATTATTCTGTATGCTGTTAAAGAATTGCATAACCATTACTTTATTACTCATGGGCAATCTGGGAAAAGACAAAACAAACAAACGAACAAAATGAACAAATGCTAAACTTGATCCTTTCATTTAAAGTTCAGGGATTTATTTTATCACAGTAATATATGCATATCTGAAACCTTCTTTATATTTTTAAGTATAACACCATGCCCCTGATGACAACAAAAGGTATGAAGACCATAATTTCTATTGAGCAGTAAAGCCTAAAGACCCAGATCATTTAAGGTATGCAGATATGTCCAGCTCCTACTGAAATCACCCCATGATCAGAAAGTGATGTACCTAAGCAACCTGGTTGAACAGATGATTTCTTTACACAAAGACTAACCCAGAAATAGGCCTTTTAATTCACCTTTGTGTTCCTAGTCCTCAAGAAAAATTGCCTCTGATACTAGTAACTGAAAAAAAAAAAAAGTGAGGAATAATGTTACAGAAGTTCAGATGGATAGATAAATTCATACTTCATAGAGAAATGTAGCAAATGAAGACAAAATTCTATCATGGCTACTTCCACTGGCTTTAAGGAATATTCACACTGACCACGGGGTGTGGATCACAGACATGTAGTTATGTGCCATTTCTGAAAGAAGAAAATAGGATGATTTCCTGGTCAGGAAAGCAATCTTTCATGAAGGTAAGTTTCACTGTGTCATTTCTATCCTGATCAAAAGATTTTATTAACTTTATTTCTTACTGAAGCATCTTTTTCCTTGCTCATGATGAAAAACCTCATTTAAACAGGAAAGCTCAAGTACCTTTTCATTCAATACCTAGAGGGTCTTACTTTTTTCCTTCTCTTTTTTTTCCTTGTCTCTAGTTGCTTCAAATTAAGTTGCTCCTTGCAGTTAATTTGCTGTGAAAGGTAATCCTCATCTCAAACCACTCTTCTGGCAACATCAGCATTTGATACAGTAAATAAATTTTCAGTTATCTTCATATTCCATCAAGTATACCAAGTACTGTCCCACCACAAATTGTGATCAAGTATTAAAGACTCCTGAGAACTAAATGATCCAAGCTCAGAAACTCTGAATCCCATGATAAATTATACAAAAGGGGCACTTGAAGAGATTTGTAACTGATTTTGCCACTCAGAACGCCCTCATTTCAATTAGAGGTAACCAAGAGGCATGACACTGAAGAACAAAACTAATAATTTTTGCTGATGTCAAGAAAGGTTATGGGAGGTGAGGGGATAGAAGCAATAACTTCCATAAAATATATGTAATGCAAGTGACTTTGTCCCTGTTTTATGTCCTTGAAGGCGAGAATGGCCATTTCTATTTTGTTTCTACCCCACAGCTGCAGCGCAGCCCTGAAGGGTGCTGCCCACTCACCACAGGATAACTGTGGTCCCAAGAAATCTCAGGTGGAAACATAAACATGCTCATTTTTCTGGTTGCAGATAAAAATTGCCCAGCTGTTTTCATGGTCATGATTCTCATTCAAACATGTACATGATGGAAATCTGTATAGCCAAGCCAACGAGAAACACAGTATTTACCATTCCTCAGGGAAATTGCAGCAAGAATTTTGGCCACGGCCAATGAGCCAGTTCATTAATCTGTTAGCCCAATATTGACTGCTCTGACTCCCAAACTTTTAGGAACGTCTGACTCATGCGCTGCCTCCGTATGGGGTTCAGCAGCAGCCCCTCTCTGCCACAGCTGCAGCATCTGTTCCCTGTGGAACATACAAATCCTGTCCTCCTGCTCTCTCTTATAGATAGGGCCTATTCAGCTCACCACGTTTTACCCCCTCAGCATAGAAAAATGATTTCTTTCCACTTTTAGCAGTCTTAGTTGGGTTATCTGTGTTGGGCAGTGGCAAATATAAAAGTAGGCTGGCTGCTCCAGGGCATTTACAGCTAAAATACCCTTTTTTGGTTTTCTACCTTCTTCACGGAAAATGAATAGGCCAGGCAGACATGACCTGTGTTACCACATACAACTGATTAGACCATGCCAGTATAAATGATTACAGTCACTCTGTAGTCACTAGATCAGAGACAATTTACTTCAATGAAAATTCTTCCCTTGGAAATCTGATTAATTTTCTGCCAATAATTTCTTGAATTATAATGAAATATATTTACAAGTTCAAAACATGAAGGCCATATTTTATAGGTACAGTAGAGTTATATTTCTGTGTTTTATAGTTACCACTCACCAGAAGGCTAGACCTCAGTGCAATTAATAATTCCTTCTTTGAGGTTTTAAAACTTGTCTTGGTCTTTGGTTATGTACTTCCTTTTTTTTTTTTTTTTTTTTTTTTTCATAAATGCTACTCAGTCTTAAAGACTTAAATCACCTTTCTGCGTCCTGGAAAGCTGAAAGCTATAGGAGTTTGCTTCCCTTATCACTAGTTATGAAATCAAACTGCCACTTTTCTTCTGGCACCTGTATATATAGAAAAACACAAATGTTCTGTAGGAAAAAATCTTATAGCGAGTAAGGGATCTGTCTCAATGACATTATGTGATGATAAAAAAAAAGCAGAGGATTAGAAAGAAAGGTAAGAACACAAAGACAATCACCACCCAAAGACAGATAAGAGCCTGTATGGGAAGTTCAGCCCCTGAGAATTGTATTTTAGTGTAATTGTACATGAACCTTACTATGAGAGTTCCTGAGAAATTATCTCAGACTTTCAAAGCTGACAGTAAAGCTTTGCAGAATACAGTTTAGGCCCTGGAGAAATCACTTAAGCTGTGTTTAAATATTAACCAGTTTAAAGAATGGACTTCTCTTAGCCTAAAGTGAGTCCTTAGGGAGTGTATACATGAGGACGCCACAGGGTAGATCAGAGGGGGAGATCATTTTCAGCAATGGGAAAAGGTGAGAAATACCTGGAGCAGAACTTCAAATAGGAGAGGAAATAACTGAAGCTATTGTTTCTATTACTAGTGTTAATATGGGTATATTCTTTCCTAAATGACTACAAACAATTATATTTTTTTAAGTTAACTTTTCTTATAAAATAACTTTTTCTAGAAATTTGTTGCATAGGGTAAGATTCATCCTGCCTTCCAGTGATATAGAGTCTATACAGAAATGTGCAGGCATGTGTAAGTTGGTGTGAGTGTGTGTTTCTTGTTCTAGTCAAATTCCAGAGGGTAGATTTTTCTAAAAGATGCATATAAATTTCAGACTACATGGTTTTTCTACCCTTCAGCTTTATAAAAACAGAGCTTCCAGAGAAACTGCAATAGTATTTAAAAATCAAAGAAAACTGTAATCTCAGCCTGGTTCCACTTACAAAAATATTAAAGATTTTTTGGAACTTAAAAATTTTGGAGACATGTTTCAGTGCTTTCAATTCTTATATATAGTTCTCAGGATATTCTGGGTATGCCTCACTGTCAATAAAGGTAACAAGGGACGATCAGAGTGGAAAAAAGCTAATACAGTGATTATTAGGCCACCATATTACATTTAAAAATACTCTCTCAGAATAAGTACTGCCACAGCTGATACTATAAAATCATTGATTATGTACTAGCCCTCTCAGAAAGGTGAGCGAATCTAAGATCAGACAGATATGCACATTCAGATATGCGCATTTCTGTCACAAGCTTCCTCTGTGATCTTAGATATGCTTACTCTGTCTGCCGTAATTGTCCCTTTACAGCCAAGTGGTAATCGTTCTTTCTTTACAAAGAATTTTGAAAATATATTCATAAAGATCTGGGATGTGTTTAGGTCTTTAAGTGATGAGAAAGATGGAATTACTTAGATTTTTGGAGAAGATAATTTTGTCTGCAAAAGAATCAGTCCAGCTGTCCCTTCATGGGCTAATCTCTTGTTAAAATCATTTTGACGTTGCCCATGACCAGACTGTCAAATCCTGTATTCTAGGGGAGGTAATTAAAACCCCAAGTACTTAGGCATGTGGCTAATTCTGAGTACATAAATGGTCCCGATGAAGCCAACATTTGAGTGCCTTTTGGAATAAAAAACTTATGGAACATCTTAAATTAGGGGGAAAAAAGATATTTGAAATTCTCTCTTCCCTGCATTTCAGCATCTTCCCCAATGAACTGAGTGTTTTGTTTATCTGAACTCTGTTTGGCTTGTAAAGCAAACTGAAGTCTCAGTTTCAGTGCATTTGACCTTGATGACAACTTTGTTGTTAAACTTTGCAAAGCTAACTAGGCTCCTGTGCCTGTGCTATTAAACCTTACATAAATAGCACAGAGGACATGGGAAGAATAATAATAATTTTAAAAAATTTTAAAAAGAAAAAAAAAAGAAAAAGGCATAAGTTGATGGCATGTTTTCCTGAATTTGGGCCACATTCAAGCTCAGATCACTGCCACATGCCACTGTGCCATCCAGTCCCCTACTCACACAACTACTGCAAATGGTATCATTTTGCAACTAATTTACTCGCTTAGTTTTGGCCATTAGTCATTCCCAATATCCTCAATCTGCAGGTAATTTTCCACATTATTAGTTACCCACCTGTCTTATTAAACTGGACTTTCTGAAACCCTGTGTGCCTACATTTTCTGCACCTTTAGATCAAGCAAATAATTGCCTGTACCTGGATGGAAGGATTTAATAGGAAGATTATAGTTTATTCCAAAAGTTAATAACTATAACATCTGGTTTCTCATTTTAACATTTAAATGATAAATTCAGTATTTGAGAAGAAAGGAGAAATAACTGAGAACACAGAAGAATGAAATCTTATCATTTGTAAGACAGGTTAAATATAGATGGGCAGAAGGTACGTTTTACTCTTTCCTACTTAATGTACCACTACCTTGACCCAAAGGGACCAATCTTTATCACATTAAGAGATAGAATTTCTCAGTGCCGAGACAAGACTTGGCTTCTTTTTCACTAAAAATGCCAAGTGTGCTGCATTATGCAAAATCTTAGGTATCTTCTGCTGCTTTTTATGATAGGCTATGGCTGTTCTGAGATGTCTCAACTCATTTCTATTCAGACGTCTATAAAATCATCTGCATGGGAAGAGTTTTAAACATTGCTGGGGAAAACTGGGAACATTATTTTCCAAATCAGTTCAGAAGTGATGGGGGGAAAAAGAGAGAAACAGGAAGAGAGAAAGGAGAAGGAAGAAGAATCTGGGGTCTGGTTGTCCAGACCTGAGATGCTAAGGGCTGTGTTGGCAGCTGTCCGTGGGCACAAGTGTTGAACCTATTTTGCATATAAATTGACACACTTAAAAAAGATGCACACATCTTTAGCAGATGCATTTTCCTTACTAGGCAAATAAAAACATGCTTGTTGCTTAAGTTCACCTGCAATGAAAACAAAATGCCCAAGAGCTATTCAAGAGGGATAACAGACTTGAGTTCCAGCCTGCATGACTCATTAGTCTTTATGGATTCAACATCCAAATCTAAGTGTTGAAGGTCTGACGGCCCAGCCTGGAGGGAGATCACTTTCAAAAAGAACTGAGTATCATAGGCACATTATGGGCAGTGTAATTAACCTACCCAGGTGAAACTTTCTTGGGGAGACATTCCCTCCCCAAGCCTTCAAGATTTGCTGAATACGGTAACAGCAGAAATGGAGGAAGCTATCTTAGTCCTGTTGCTTCATCTGGGGTTAAACATAACACCCCTTTCTTGTAAGTCATTTCAGGAGATAGAGAGCCACCAAATACACTTGGAAACACCTGCTCAGTAAACTCAGTAAAGATGGCCTCTCCTCAACTTAGACCTTTCTGAAAGTAGGGGTGTAAGGGTCTCCCTTACAGAAATCTGACTATAGAAATTAATATGCATTACTGTTTCCCAGATCTACTATGTCAACTTTGCTGTTCCTTAAGAGATACAGCTATGGCAAAAAGACTTCCTGAAGTCCTTTACAGCTGAAGGACTTGAAACCAAGCCTGTTCTTGCATCTGTCCCCTGGTCAAAGGGTTTTCTTTGTATACTGACATAGAACAAAAAGAAAATAGAGATAGTAACCACTGTAACCAACAATACTGTAGTAATATATACTATAAGATGCATAAGCATCTTCTGGCCCAACAGAAGCCTATGACAGAATGCCTGTCAAATTCAGCACAGAGGTTTTACCAACTAGCTGTCTTCACCCTGCTTCAGGCATTTCCCCACATGTTAATTTATGTGCAACTTCAACGTGTTATCAATTGTGAAACAGCTACTTTGGATTTGAACAACTGATAACATAGTTTCAGGATACTGGTGTTACATGGCCAGCTCTGTCACTGGGGTGTTTCCGTGCTGATTTTGCCTCCATTCTTAGTTCTCACCTTACTCTATAAAAAGCCTAAACAAGTCTGTCTTACAGTGCTGTTATGACACTACATGAAATCCTGACGTCTTTTCAACTAACAGTAAAATTCATATTAATTCTTATTAATTCAGACGGTTTCAGCTAAACCTATCTTTACCAGCATTGCCAGAATGTGAGAATCTGTAGATTTATGTACTTTTGTCAGAAGTTTAAGTATTTTTCTCCTTATACAAACTGCAACCGACTACCAGTAAAACGGACATAAAGCTAATAATCTGCTTCATGAGTGTTTAGTGAGTACCATGTAATTAATATTTCTGTATTTTTTTCAAGGAGGAAAAAAACCATATAATTGGTATCGTTATTAATTTATATTTGCACAGTACTCTAAGCTGTTTGGACTAGTGGCTGCATAAACTTTCATGTTTTTCTTCCTCCCTCTGCCACCTGCCCTCCCATTTCACTTTCCTTTTTCCTTTCTAGGTAAAGTCTGTGTGTAATGTTCTGTTAAAAACAAAACCAACCAAAACCAAAACAACGACCCAAATTTTAAGTGAGCATCCCCTTTTTATTTATTTTTTTAATTGTGGTGTTACGTTTTTTTTCTTCTTTTTCTAATGCAGATATGGAAAAGACAGAATGATTAAAGAAAAAGGTCTCTTCTCTTGTTAAATTTTGGTCCTGACAATATAGTTTGAAATTATTGACTTAGTATGTGCAACGAATGGAATATATCTAAACGGTGAATCCAGTCTAGCAGTACCACTGGGACTGTCAGCTGAAGTGTTTGAACCTTTGAGTCATGTTCATAGCACAAATGACATTTTTGGGGACAATAAAACTTGTAAATTGGAGAACAGAGTAGTATTTTCATTTACTGGAAATTGCTGAACATTATTAACTGATACTGATTTCTTGTTACCTGCAAGCAGTAATCCATTGCCCAAAACCTAAACAAAAATAGTTTTACTGCCAAATCCTCTCTATTTTTTCATGAAAGAGTATGTAAAGGATGCAAAATGTCATGGCTGCACTTGCCGCAAATACCAAACCCTACAGAAATCAGCTGGGAAGCGTTTGAATTGCAGGATGCTGTCCTTACTCCTAAAACTTGTCAGAAAAAAACCTAATCATACGTATAAATTTCCAAAATAATAACAAAACATCCTCATTCTTTGTTCTGATTTGAATAACACGGTATTCTACCAACTCATACCTTTTGGAAATAAATGCTCAGCATTAAGGCTCTTCTGTGACTTCATCAAATAGCTGAAAACAGTTAAAAACTAAACAAAAAATGCCAGTTGGACAATGACACTGGGAAATCCACCTAACATTAAATTAGGCTGAGATTATACATCACAGGCAATTAAGATAGGGCTTTGAAAAGTACCTTACCTCTCTGATGCTTTCAAACATTTCAGTGTTAATATTCCAATAAAAATGCTATTTTTCCCCACAGGTTCTGCAAAGAATGAATTTTTGATTACTCAATATGGTTGATCAGACTGAGGTTATTAGAGTTGTTTTTTTTCCTCTCCAAACTTTAGCCATTTATTTCCCTCTCCTTCCCCTCTAAGAACTTCAACAAACCCTACATTTACTCCCCCACCCTGAAAATGGCAAAAGAAAGTTACCTTTTATTTATGAGTGATCATTTTTTCTTGTCTATATTTTGACAAATAACATGGCAGAAAATGATTAAGGATCTCATTTTACAATGTGACTTGTATGTTATTTATTGTCAAAATAAAAGTCACTTTGTGAATTGAAGTTTTTAATCATTTTCCCCCTCTTTCAGGAAATGGTTTTGTCAAAAAGTGATGATATTTGAGAATGCTGGTTTTTCAATGACAGGTATTATCCCTGTAAAGAGTTTATCACTAATTCTTTGAGTTTGCTATAATTATATGGATAAACTATTATTTATTTCTTTTCCATTTAAATACTCTCTATTTCCCTTATATTATTAACAGGAATATTAGAGTGCCCTGACTAGCTCCCACAAAAAAATAAAAGATAAGATATTCAAACTTCTTTGAAAATATTTTTCCTTTCTTCTTTTAGGAACATATATCAAATACTCAACTCAGTTTAGCAACAAACATCATGAAGATTCTAATTTCTTTCTAAATCAGACAGTAAAGCATCTCTGTTTTCAAACCTTTCCTGGGAACTCACTGTTTCTTTGTCCCAGCTTCGCATTTGCAAGTAAATTATACTTTCTGCTTTTCCACGTTACATCCCACCTAACTTTAGCACTTTCTAGGAAATTAATACATTTTATCAGCCTCACCCTGTATCAAGTAAAGACAGACAAGGACTTCCAGAGATGATCCAGAACTTATCTGGTTAAGCCACTTTTGGCTCTTCTTTGAATGCACAAGTCTCCATCAGCTGATTATGAAACAATATAAATAACCAGCTTTTTGATAGAAGTGAGTTAAATGTTCAGGCTCAAATACAAGTCTTTGTTCAGATACACCTACACATGCTCGTCAGGGTGTTTCTCAGACAAGTATTTACAAGAACTTGGCAAATGCCTATTAACTCATCACAGCTCTATGTGCACTGTGGTCAGTTTGTAATTACAGGAAATGAGGCCCAATATGTCAGTAACATAATGAGAGGTGAGGAAAAAGTCCTGGATCTCAGTCTTATCCAGGTATCTATAAGCTACCTCTGTGGGTAATATTGGGAGAAGGGTGGGAGCTAAACAGGCAAAACAGTGTGTCCTATTATGCTCTGAATTGCTATGTTGTTATTTAATGCCTAACACCGATGTATTTTAATGTAAGATACTGCAGAGGGAAATCATGTCAGAAGTTATCGTATTTTCTTGCTATTCATGTAACATGAATGTCAGACATCCCCACATGTACTACAGGGTCTGTGGTTTGAGGCACTGTGTAGAAATTTCTCCCAGTTGCACCAATACAGCGATGCAGTGACCCTCACACTGATGCAAGTACCATACTGGCACTTACACTGTCAAAGCTGGGATTCTAATTTCTCATTTAGTTTAAACATTAGGACATAAAAAGATCACTTTTGATCCCAGACTGCAAATATGTTGATAGCATATCCATTCATTCAGCGTGGTCCAGCTGACTGAATATCCTTTCCCCATAGAGGTGAGCAGAGGCTGATTCAGTGGGAACAACCAGACAAGTGAATGCTTGATGGGCTGAAACAGGGAGCTGAGCTGCTCCCCTTGCCACGCACACGCGGGTGTTGCTCCAGGAGTCGAGAAGGGCCCCTAACACAGCAAGCAGCCAGTGGCAGTTGTTTTGACAGGAGTCATGAGAATCAGCAGCTGCGGGTAAGGGATAATTTAGCTTAAAGAGGAGTCCCCAAACCTCAATTTGATTTCCCATCCCTATCCCTATCCTTTACACTCCCATCTGGTGTTGTTTCCAAAGAAAGGACTCACAAATGGAAAAAAAAAAACCGGCCTATTAGCGGCAAGGAGAAGACTCAGAGCTCTTGATTCTCAGATGAATATCAACTGCAATAATCACAATGCAAACTCTCCTAATTTGCTGCACACATTTTTCTTCCCAGTCATGGAGATACATGTCTCAGCTGAGGAAAAAGCTGAGTTGAGGTGGTGTTCTAAAAATGTCATCTTGCTGGTGTTTCTAATCAGGGCAAATTGTTTGGATTACTCAGAGAGCGGGCTTGTGTTGAAGGTACTGCTTTGCATCTTTTGCACTAATTATTTCTAACTGTTCACTAATCAGACTCTAACTTTAACTTTATCTTATGTTACCTTATTTTAACATTCAATCTGCAGTAGCTACAGACATAATTTCCCTCCTCAGTGCTGGGCAGCTCTTACTTGCTTCAGCCTGTGATCATGTCAGTCTCGAGAGGAAAGAGGTACATGTGTAGGTCACAGAGATCAGCAAAGAAAGAATTTAGGCAGCAAAACCCTGATGCAAAACATCTAAGGAAGGACAATTTTAAATTGTCATGCGGGACTCTGAACACGAGTGTGTTAACTAGCAGCTCACGAGCTTTGCCTATTCCTCTGCTCTTGCCCCAGTTTGACAGGATTGGCACAAGGAAGCTTTCAAAACTGTCAAACTAGCACATTTGATGAGCCCGGACTCTTTTCAACCCCTATGGCAACATCCTTTTTTCAAGCAGTAAAAGCTTATTACCTGTTCACAAACATAGTCCCGCTTCAAAGCTCCCTGCTCTTTTTCCATTGCTGATTTCTGTATATTCCCAGTTATTCAGCATCAAATCATAAAGTCCTGGACTGCTGGACTCCTGAGGATTTCTCTTTTTTTCCCCATTTTTTTTCCTTTATCCCCCTTCCCTCCAAGGTCCTAAGCTTAGCATTTTCCCTCTGACATTCTGCTTTATGAGAAGAGAAGCAAAAGGAGTAAGATTGTTTAGCTAGATCTAACACACAGCAAACAATTCAAGTAAGGAAACAGACAGTTGAGGATCCTCTCCACAGGTCTGTGGAACTCAGATAATGTTGATTTAATAAAGCACACCAGCAGCTCGGCAAGACGGTACATAATGAAGCACAGCACCAGCCAAGTGAGATCGTGTGCAGAAGCACAGGCTATGAGAGCACAGCACAGATGTCAGCAGCACTGTAAAACATTTACACATATAAACAGAACATGACAAAATATACATTTACATGGCATGAACTGAAACTATGCTGTGTGCCAGTGCGGACATGGTGTAATAACAGATTCTTTTGATTTTTTTTCAGGTCATCCAATCTGATGTAATTCAATTTGACCAGCTATTGTGCCTTGCTTTTGGTCCCTGAGCAACAGAGCTGTGCATGGAAAGATATAGGACTGCTGGGGTAATAATAAAATATGCAAAAGGTACAACAAAGTATGCAGAAGGAGTTGTAAAATAATTCATGTGGCAGCAAAGCAGCTTTGTCCATGAAGAAATTAGTCCACTATATTCACTGTAGTGTCTCTAAGCAGAAGCTCTCTCTTGTGTCCCTCTACGTGACAAAGAGAGGTATTCCATTTGGAGAATATTTGGATCATCTAAGCTGGAAAGACATTGCCAGGACTTGCAAAGTGCAAAGCCAGGAACTAGGGGAGGCATATTTTTTGCTTGCTTTTATTAAAAATGTTGCTACTTTACTATATGAGTTTCTTTCCCTGCACTCAGCCATTTGTTGTACTTGTGCTATGGCATGGCTAAGCCTATAGTCTCAGGCTTTGGGCAAAACTGGGTTGAGAGGAAAATTCAGCCATTGGCGATGAGTTGTGTAAGGTCTTACACAAGTCTGGACCACAGAGAAGATATTGTCTGTACAAGGAAGACAGCTGAATTTTAAACTTTCCTGTTTTGTTCAGGAACCTCAGCCTAGCTACAGTGCTGCCCATATGTGATTATATAAAGCCTAGGCTCATATTTCTGATCTGGGTTTCCAGTTTAATTCCATCCACCTTTTCTTATTTTCAAAAGGTACCACAGAACTTTGGGCAGGATGCTGGATGATAATGAGAAATATCACTATCTGGGTTTTTGTTTCTAGCTACACAGAGTTTTCTTCACTGTTATGAGATTTCTTACTGTGTGAGAGGAACCAGAAAACCAGAACTCTTTTCAGGTAAGTAATGACATCATCCACACAAAACAGGAACTTCCCAGAGCCATTTATAGTTTGAAAGGCTAGATACATTGCTCTTTTTGCTCTCTACAGCTACCTAAAAGGAAGTTGTAGCGAGGTGGGTGTTGGTCTCTTCTCCCAAGTAAGAAGTGGTAGAATGCGAGGAAATAGCCTCAAGCTGCACCAGGGGAGATTTAGATTGGACGTTAGGAAAAAATTCCTTCACCAAAATGGTTGTCAAGCACTGGAACAGGCTGCCCAGGGAAGTGGTGGAGTCACCATCCCTGGAGGTGTTTAAAAGGCACGTAGATGTGGCACTTAGGGACATGGTTTAGTGGTGGACTTGGCAGAGTTAGGTTCATGGTTGGACCCGATGATCTTCAGGGTCTTTTCCAACCTAAATAATTCTATACCATAAAGGCTAAACACCTTTTATGAGGGTTTTCTGATGGTTTAGGAAGTATATGTCTATATCTAAAATCCTTTAAAATGCAAGGTCCTTTTCTATACATTCGTGTTACCTTCTTAAATCTCAGGCATACAAAGCTGTCACGGAACACCAAATATTATTATCTAAGCAGGAGGCATTGGAAGAGCCTTCATGTCAGCCATGCCCAGTAAGAAAGCACAGAGAAACCAGAGAAGACTAATTTGAAGTGCTGATGGTAGAACATCGTTCTGTCCCTGGGCAAAGCATCAAGATTTTTATTTGGTGGCAGTTGCAAGAGAGACTTTGTACATGGATCAAAATTCAGACAGTTTCTGAGTATATACATGTGTGACATACCTGCTGGAGACAATGGCTAAGCTACCCAAGGAGCAACGATAGGTACCTTATTGTCTGAGGACAGTAGCAAGGAAATTATCTTACATTAGGCTGAGATTTGCAGGAGTTAAGTGCTGATTTTCAGAGCATGACTATAATTCAGCTTCAAATAATGTGATAAGACAGGCAAAGGCAGAAAACTCTGTTAAACTCTCTGACAAGGGAACAGAAAATCCTCCACAGTTACAGAGACTCTAAGGACTTCTTCTCTCATTTGTAATTAACTTCTTCCATATAAACCCAGCCTGACCTTGTCAGTACAGTATTGTCCAGACCTTTCATGTGTCATATGGTATATGGCTTGGTAGCATAGCTTGTGTCTCAATGTCAGTGAGTGTCTGGGGCCTGGGATTTTTTTATTGTTTTGTTTTTTTTTTTTTCTTCCACTTTATGATTTCAATGGCTAAAAGAAAAGCAGTAAGAATGTGGATGTCAAAAAATGTCTTCAAGTTTTTGCAAGAGTGTTAAAGGTTGAGAAAGTACAGTTATAAGATGGAATGAAGAAAAAAAAAGAAAAAAATTAAAATTTCTCAACTGAGGTATCAAGACCTTTAAGGTCAGGTAGAGAAAATGTGTTTTCCCTACTTTCTTAGTGATCAGATGCAAACTGTCTGTGGTTGCACTTTTAGTTTAAAGGCAAATGAATTGCACAAAAGAAGGGTTTGGGGTTTTTGTAGTTTTGTTTTGTTTTGTTTGTTTGTTTTAATTATAGAGACTGAGAGCACTGAGAGGATTTAGGTTTGTTTGCTTGTTCCTTTGTTTGTTTTTAAAGTGATTAAATGTGGTTGAAGACTCAAATTTTTAAGTCCCAAACCTAGCAAATTGTCTATGTGGAAAGCTAGTGTAAAGTAGACTAGAGGATGATTATAAAGATTGCTTTCTACCGAAGACCAAATTCATCCCCTGTAATACTGAGATCTTGGTGAGGTATCATAATTCAGCTCTGCCGCTTTAAGGTAGCATCAAAGTTCAAGTGCTGTACCAACGCTCTGTATTAGACCATGTCTTACACATGAACTAAGTTAGCTGAAGGTTTCCAAGTTTGCTGTCCAACACACAAGCTACCTGCATGATTTATTCTTTTCCTGGTCTTGAAGTTCAAAACAATGATTTTGCTTTCTTCTACTAAGACAACACTCAGCAGACCACTGCATTTTAATTGCAAGTTTGTGTACATGTGTGCTCATGCTTAGTCATGGTGTCCATACGTACGCATGCATCGTGTGTAAGATTCTGTGTATATGGATTTCTACAACATGCTATTTCCACTTGAACTGGTAATGCGATGAGAGTCTTCCAGAAACTGCGTTTGTTGCAGTGACCAGCTTTTAGAATTAAAACATGACATCTACATGAAACAGAAAGGGTGCTCAAGTGCCTTTCAAAACCCATTCTTTCTGGGACCCTGATGAAATTATCTTTATAATTGTCGAGAAATAAATAATGTTTCCCCAAGATCCAGTAATCTTGCTTAATGGCCAATTTTAAATTAATGAGGTCTTCCTTTTGTGTCTGGAGTTATTAAAAGAAAGGGGAAAAAAGATCTGCCAAATTCCCCACCCATCTCCACAAAACTTTCAAAGGCATAAGCTTGTTTCAGTTGACTGCAAAGAATGCTATGACACACATGCATGCACAAACACACACACAAAATTGATGTTCAGAATCTTCTACAAATTATGCAAAGATGACTTGAAAAACTCAGCTTGTCAGTTTTCAAAAGTTCTTCTAAACCCCTGAGACAAAAATTCAGAGATATGTTAATTTATGTATTTATTTGCCATCTCCCCAGGGGAAAATGTATTAAGAGCTGGACATTTTACTACATATTTGCACTGTGCAAAATAGGCAAGTATAAGTGCAGAAGTGGAGGAAACATGAATAGAAAAGAAAATTGTATGTAAAAGGAGAGACATTCACTGTGCCAAAGTTTAAATATTTATCTTTATCTTTGGTTTTTTTTTTTCAACTTTTATTCTCTTTACCTCTACCTTCACGAAGCCCTGAGCCATGAAATTTATCCTAGGCTTTATATATGCCATGAAATCTTTGCATATAAGCGGTACATCTAGTGCTTCTCAGAAGGGAACAGAAAGTCACCATCTTAACTAAAAGTCAAGAATAAGATTTGCACTTCCCAGATTTGCACAGTAAGTTGAAACGGCAGCTAAAAAGCTGGACATGTGATAAGAGCAAACCTGAGACCATGTAGCTGTGGATGGGGTTATAAAAACACTTAAACTTCTTTTCTCTTCTGTGGCTGTTAGTTTGAGCAGTCCTGAGAGTATCATTTGAGGTAAAACTTTGGCTACTTCTGTAGAACTATTGAAACAAATGGGTTCTCCTACAATGCTTGAGTCTTATTCCATAAAATGCCTCTGCACCTGCAGTTAGCAATGGTCTGTGCTTGCTGTGTTCCTGTTAATAAACAGGCGGGGGCACGCAGTTTGCTCATCTCCTTTGCATTGATTAAGGCAAGGTTGGTCAAGTGCGAGGAGATCTGTGTAACGTGATGGGAACTTCATATCCATGCTTCTTTTCTGGATCTCCTTCCTGATTACTTCTGTGGCATCCTACACCTGTACTCTGTTACCTCCTTTTTTGATAGTAATGTCCCACACTAGCAGTGTAGACTGAATTAATGTATCCAATTTACACAAGACCTATGAAACCTCATATAATAAGACCTTTAGGTTCTTTCACAAAAAAAACCCAAACAACCCAAATCACACCAAACCAAAACAAACATTAAAAAAAAAATAAAAACAAATAACCCAACCCTACCCAAAAAAATAACACCAAAATCCAAAAAAACAAAATCACAAGAAAATCCAAACTTCTGGGTTTTAATGTTTTATTTAAGAAGTTATAAAGCAGCCTGCCCATGACATCCCAAGTGCTAACAAACTTACATGCTTTATCTGAACAATTCGCTGTCTACAAGTCAGGTCTTGAATTCCCTAAGAAGCCATTCTTTTCTGTCTCTTTTCTGTACATATCCTTGAACTGATCAGCCACATCAGCAGCGTTAGGTATGAAATAAGAAGCCTGACCTTTGGAATTGGCTCTCCCGACTGATCAGCTCAGCACTGATGGGCCGGGCAGGTTTTGACAGCACTGGGAGTTGCACATGGGAATTGCACATGTCTAGATGGGAAAATATTTTAGCACGAGGAAAATTCTATAGAGAGGGTCAAGGTGCAGGGAGAATTTGGCTGAACAGAGAGCTACAGAGAGCTGGTTATTTTCCGACCATCCTGTGGCGTATAAAATCAGGTTATCCTCAGTATTGAATTGCCTATGCATTCACTGAGTTCACAGCCAAGGAAAAGCATGTCCTATAGATACAAAACCATTTAGGTTATGATCTATGTGGAGCTTCTGAGCTGCACCAAAGACAAGAAGACCAGAAATGTGAGCATATGGTCAACTCCCACTGTCCCAATCCCGTTGAAGCTGTGCAAAAAATTCTTCCTTAAAAGACAACTTCTTTTTGTAAAGGCTTTCAGTGTGTAAAGTTTATTGTAATAATTTGAGTCCTTGGTACCAATTATGCTTCCTGAAACACTCTGTTTTGCATACATTTATGCCTTAATGCACAGCTGTATCTGAGCATTTTGTCATGGTTGGTTTGCCCAGACCATGGCTAAGAGCTCTTTTCCCCAATGACAGCAGCAAATCTACGGTTTCCAGTGTCTCTGTTGTCTTCAGGTAGCACACGTGACAAGTGTCTGTGAGTTTTAAAGATGAATCCAGGACTACCAGAAAAAAAAATCCAACAAATGAGGGATAAGAAATCCAAAATCTGTGTGTCGCTTACAATTCACAATGGCTCCTATGGAACTCCCCTACACCCTGTGAGACTGTGCTGAGGATCTGATCCCCTCACACATTCATATTCTCTCTGAATAACCTAAGAAAACAGTTACCCTTTCAGCTGCAATTGCGAACACCCCTACACATCTTTCACAAAGGAGAGGCTGCCCAGACCTCTTGCAGTGTGCTTCTCTTTTTTCTGTTTACAGTCATGTGTATCTCATGTTCTCTGAGTTTATCTGGACACCGTGGAAGACCAGGCAATGGCTGAGGGATGCAATCATACAGCCCCAAGCTTCAAGGTCCCCACGTGCCTTTTGTCATAGGTTGCTGCTCCTCTGGTAGAAGGATAGAGCTGCATCCCCTTTTACCATGGTTAATGGCACCTCCTTTCCCTGGACATGCTATGCTATCCTTGCTGTGGATACAAAACCCCAGAGTTCGTTCACACTCCCTATGCAGTGTAAATAATTAGCTTCAGGAATATGGAAAATGACAGAAAATGGCAGGAACATTGGGATCACCTCCCAGGCCAGGAGAGTGCTGTAACATTTCTATCACCACCCACTGCCCATGACAGCAGTGGAGTAGTCTGCCATGTGGTCAGAGCACGGTGCTGTGCACCAGTGGTTCCAGCAGAAAGGGTGACAACCTGTAAGTTCGTAAGTTTTGCTGTAAAATGACTTTACCACCCCTTTGATGAGAAAAAGGCTTTTGCTTAAGTAATGACATCAATCTTAAACAGATCTGACAATAAGACTTGTCATCAGTGGAGGTTATAGAGCTTTCTGTGGGAAGCTGGGATCAGCAGTCTAATGTGAAGTGACTTTCCCAGCTGAGCAGCAGAACCAGGAGCGGAACTGAAGTCCTCTGAATTACAGCACATCTTTCTCTGGGCAGTACTACTGTCCCTCTCTAAAGTGTCGCACTCCTTCACCTTTATCTATGTGTGATCATACCCCTAAACCAAAGCCATGTGACAAATGTTTGTGGGAAAATCCTGTTCAAATGCTGCCAGCCCACCCTGGCATGGTTGATTACCGTATGTATACTGCTTGTTAGACAGCAAAGAAGGATTTTTTTGCAGGTAAGGTATGTGACACAGATAAAGTCAGATTGAAATTGCACCTCTGCTACCAACCTCCTTTCTGATGCTGGGCATGGTCGTTAATTTATCAGGCTTACTAGCCATAAAACAGGGAAAACATTTTGCAATACTGGTGAAAAGAGCTATTTAAAGCAGCAGATACAAAGAAATGCAGATTACAAATGAATTTTGCTTATATGGAATAACATGATGATTTCAGAAGTGCAAATATCAGAACATTGTCTTTTCTTTTGCTAGTCCAAAAATTCAATATTTTTCAAAATTTCCTGTCTCAAATCAAACTGAAAATGCAGGCAAAGGTTTTTGTAGGTGAAGATGGTGTGTATGTTTATGAGAAGAAAAGGAACAGTTTTGCCTCTTTGTCCTGGTTTTGGCTAGGATAGAGTTAATCTTCTTCCTATTAGCTGGTATAGTGCTGTGTTTTGGATTTAGCATGCGAATAATGAGTTGGTAGGACACATAGAGGGGGCTTCAAACTAGGCTTGAAGGGGGAAAAGGGTATAACCAGGCTCACCAGAGACGTGCCTAAGGATGGCATGTCGAGGTTGGGGGTGAAATCAATAACACAGCTCAGGTGCATCTACACCAAGGCATGCAGCACAGGCAACACACAGGAGGAGCTGGAAGCCGTTGTGCAGTGAGACCGCTATGACTTAGTTGCCATCACAGACATGGTATCTGTATGTCCCTCTCAAAGATAATGAAGGGCCTTCAATAAGCTACGATAAGCTCAATTCTTTTTCTTCAGTTTTGTATTCCCCTGACTTTTCCACGTGTTCTTTGGAACCTTGCATTAGGGATTTTATAATATTTAGCACTGTCAGAATTCCTCTACCCTCTCCCCTCTGAGACCAGGCAATTGTATCTCAAGCATGAAAATAAGGTGAGAAGGTCACTGTTTCCTTCCATGTTCTCCAGCTATAGTCCTCTCTATTTTCCCCTCCCTTACACTGCTCCTTTTACCCTGGAGCTCTTCACACTATCAAATACACCTAGATTCAAAGTTATCTATAGGTCTCAACTTTAGCAGAACCTTAGAAATCATGTTTCAGAAGGGTTATTTTCTGTAAACATATCTTACTGGAGTTGTGACTTAGAGCTTGTTGACAGATTCACATTATCTATATCTAGGTTCACATTATCTATAGGTTAACGATCTCAGCCACTTCCTTGTTCTCAGATCTTGTTCATTCACAAAGTAAACCTGGGTATGCACACTGGATAGCAGATCTGACATCTTTCAACAAGACTGTGATTTGGACAGGTAGAAGAAGACCAGGATCCTGAAGCACTTCATAATATACCCCAAGAGGTATATCTGGATGCAGCAGCAGAAATTATATCTAAAATATTAACAATGCAGCTGATGACAGTTTTTCCGTGTTTTGCTATAAAGTCCATACGCACCCTGAAAAAAATGCTTCTGCTTGGAGCTAGGGCTTCCAATAGGCACAAACCAGCTGGCTACCAGCTTAGCACAGCAGACGGAGGGGAAAGGTGAGACAGGATGAAGAGAAAAGCAGTGCAGTCCCCACTCACCACACCAAACCTGCAGAAAACAGGTGTGTGGCACTCTCGGGGACTAGTGGTGGTCACCCTCAGCAGCCTCATCTGCTGTTTCAGCTCCTCTTCTCTCCCCATGGACAACCAGAGGAGCACCAGGGCTGCCCAGCACCTCTTTGCCCCATGCTCGCTCTCCTGACCTCCCTCTCCTTTCCCTGCTGCAGGAATGCCTGGAAACTGGATGCTCCTCCAGGACTTGCTGCAAAGCCTTGAGCCTGTGTCAAATAGTCCTCCAGAGTGTTTAATGCCTAAATCTACCTGAAAGCCAAGTTCAGGCTACTTCCAGAACAGGCTGTGGCTAAAGGCAGTGATTAATCTTTTGAACAACAAAATATGCAAACTAGGGAAAATCCAGCATCCAGCTGTTAATTACCTGGAAGCAAAATTGTAGTTATTCAGGAACTGGGAACTGAGTCCTATCAGAAGTATGAAGTTATCTCGACCAAGCTAGGAGAAACTAAGATCAAAATATTACACTACAGACAAATAAAGCAGGAAAATGAAGGTGACCTCCAAGTCCTGCTGAAGAAATTGTACAATCAGATGGCATTTTCCCTCCATCAACTATTCAAAACTGTTTACCAAATATATGTATTTTCTCCGATAAAACCATGGTGTGAATTTAGCTTGCGAGCAGATGGTTGTAAGTACATAAAATTTAAAATCTGAAATTCAAGATGGTGTGAGCAGACACATAAATCATATGATATGTTTTTCTGATTGGATGAGCAAACCACAACCCTTAAAACCAGACTTCCATTGCAAATAGCAGCATTTTGTGAAATTCACCTTCTGTTAGTATTTTTTAATAGTTGTCTAAAATTAGCTGTTCTCAGGAACATCCCAGCCAGCAAACTCATTAACTAAAATAACTGCAGAAAACAAACACAGAGTGGGGGCTAACCTAGTCTCTGAGAACTGATTTTAAAAGTTCAAGTAAATATTAGTAGAGCATTTAAAAGCACAGTTTGCCCAGCTCTGTCAAAAGTTCATATGTATTGCAATTGTGCAGGGAAAATAAAATAAATAACACACACACCCCCAAAACTTCTCAATGTAAAAAACCAGAACTGAGAAAAGCATAGCCTCGTGAATAACTTTGGCAAGTCGAATAACAGAATGTACATTCTTCTCACACAGAGACATGCTCACAAAAACTTCGTCAGCTTTGTGCAAATAACATTGAAAATTTTGATGAGTCTGGAGAGCTAACTGGGCTATTACCTTAAACTTCAGACACTTGCCTGATATCTTGTACCAAATGTTATCTGACTGGAGAAACAAGACCAAAACCAATTTTCTGCTCTCCTGTGCCCTGCATTCTCCCCTCCCCAAGCCCTGTACTACTTTGTCATTCCTTTACAGAGGCATATGAAGCTCTTTTCCCATTAAAACACAGCAAACTTTCTTTATAACTATTGCAGATGGCAGGGACATTGTCATCTGTATAGTTTTGATCATAAAATACACACTCATTAAATATATCTTCTTGCACTAGGCTATAGTAATCTGAATAGGTTTTCCATGAGGAAATTTTATTTTTACATAAAGATTTGGTTGATTAAGTAGGGCCTGTGATGTCAGAGATCTGGGTTCAGAATCTGGATTTTAATATTTTACCAATTACTTGTAAACCATGATATTTGCAGAATTTTGTTGTTTATGTGATATAATAAGAATATTATATGGATTATATTTACCTGTGAGGTTAAAGAAACAAATCCCATATAATGTCTTCTAAGGTGTTTGGTTAATTAGGAGAACTCAAGACACTGCTGTTTATGGGGAAATTTCTTATATCACTCCTCTGCTTTTAGAAGATATACTTTGGTGTGGGGCAAAACACGTGAATACTGTCTGGAAGGTACATTCCTGTGTCTCTAAAAGTGAACTGAGGAAACATTTGGCAGACACCTGAGTCCATTCAGCAGGTCTCCATCTTTCTCCAGGAACTGGTTCCACTCATATAAAACAAGTGAACAAAGCAGCTTCTCTCCAGGTTAAAGAAGATATGAGTCCAGAAAGCCAACCATATCCTGGGCTGCATCAAAAGAATCATGGCCAGCAGGCCAAGGGAGGTGGTTCTGCCCCTCTACTTCACTCCTGTGGGACCCCACCTAGAGTACTGCCATCAGCTCTGGTCTCTGCTATATTAAAAGGATATGGACCTGTTGGACCTAGATGACCTTTAAGGTCCCTTCCAGCCCAAACCATTCGATGATTCTATGATTCTCTCAGGATAAATCTTGAAAAAGTCATATCAGGTAGACCTAAAATTAGAGCCTGTCTTCAGACACCTCTAACATCAGATGTGTCAAGATTTAGACACCCATCTAAAGTAAGAATGGAACCTGATAAGCAATTTTACATGAATTTCAATTTATGTTAAAGTCTAATAATGTTACTTAATTTTCTTTTGTGTATGTTTTTTGAATTGAACCATGCTGTTTCACTCTGTCCCATGACCATATGTCAGGCTGACAAAAGCAGAGGTCCGTGTTATTTTATGACCCCAGACAAGGTTTTTGATTTCCTTCCTAACTCATGCTGCGTAACAGGAGTTCAGCTGGCCACAACCATTGTCCTCCTTCTAGGTTAAGAAAGGGCTTATAAGCAAGCCTTGCTGTGATGGGGGGTTGTTATAAAGACATTTTTGTTAATATTTTTATCATGGCTCTCTTTCCGTAAAGATGACCATCTCAGTCTTTCCCTGAGAAATAATCCAAGAAGGGAAGTGTGTAAAAGTCCCTGGAAAAATAACAGCAGTAACTGGAAGAGCATCATCTGCCAGTCATGTTCGGGTTAAAACTGCAGGCCCAAATTCTTCCCTTGGGCCCATCTTCCACTGAAACTGATGAACAGTCAGCACCAGTGGGTCTGTTGCTTGTTATGGCAAAGTGGTTGTTTTACAATTCAAATATTCGATGGATGAACAGAGACCTGCTGCACCCATGAAAACTGAAGCACACTGAACAGATTTTAGTATTAGTTTGTTTTGAAAACAAACATTAACACACTAATATAGCATACCTGTATAAGCATTTTTGTACCTAATGGCCCATAAAAATAGTATAACCAGTGCTAGTAACAGAATATAAGCTTTCTGCTAATAGGGCCAGGGCCCTGTCCTGGCCTCTTAGACTTATTATCAGCTTGCTCCAAGAACTTGTTGTGTGAACCTGAGCATGGCACCAGATTTTCCCTCTTATCAGTTTTAACAAGGAATGGCATCAAAGGCCTTGAAGGTATGGGCATGGGTTGAAAACAGAGGACCCAGAACTGCAAACAACTCACTGATGGACAATTTCTGATCACTGAAGCAGCACAACCTCAAGAGTTGTGAAAATACTGCTTTTACTGAAGGAAAAGAAACAGCAGCTCAGTGAGGGACAAAAGAAAAATCCCATCCAAAAAACACAAGAAGGCATCTGCCTCAGCCTGGAACGTAACACTTCTCTCCATCTTTGGGCAGCAAGTAGTCAATGGCTGGGGGTGGAGAGCTGGGCACTATCTAGAAATCCAAACACTTTATAACAAATAAGGTGATGGGGATCCCTTGTAAGAGAGCTTTAACACTTTCACCTCATATATTAAGATCATCAAGGACTACAGTCATCAGCACTAACTGCGTGGCATTAACTCCTTGACACTGTGTACTCATATTTAATTTAGGACTGACTGTTAAGCACTAACTGTGTTGAATATGGAGTGATAATAGCTGTGAACAAGCAGGAACAAACCATTAAAATAGTATGCATTGTTAATGAACACCAGTTTAGTAAAGTTCTGTTTGAAAGTTTAAACTGGCTTGATTGATCAATCTTCTGAACACTTCCATCACAGTAATTTCCAGTTCCCCCAGTGTATGTATACTGACACATGTGTATATACATATATGGATACTAAATTGTAACATGTAAATGTCAAGAATAAAAGTGTTAAACACAGCTTACAGAGGTATAAGTGATAATGATAATCATTACAAATTATTGCAGTTCTGAGGTAGAACTCCTGAGAATACAAAATGGTGGCCTTTATTTGCATTAAAGTTTTTGAACAGGAGATGGACAGCATAAGAATCTGGTCATCAGCAATTCTTTCCAAGGCTTCACAAAGCAGGACAAGATACAGAAAAACACTGTATAGTTACATTTAAACATTCCAGGTTATGTCAAGGTAGACTGTTAGAAAGATTGCTACTGAGTAATCTTTTTTTAGCAGCCTCAATAAACAATAATGCCTTTATATTAAAAGCAGCCAATTTGTCTGGCTTCTCTTCCATGACCAGACCGACACTTCAGAAAGCACAGGATTTAATTACAGTAAACAATGGTCAGAATACAACAAAGCATGGTAATTTTAGTTTACCAGATTTATCAAAATGTATTTAGGTTTTGGTGATGTGATCTCATATCTATAGCTTCTGTTCATATACCTATAATGTTCTTTAGGAATAACGTCTTGGACCCCAGGACAAATGGTGCTGACTGTCTTATGACCACACTATTTGGAGCTTAATAAATGAATAATGTTTTTAGAATGACAGCATAATGACAAAAAGCAGCATTTGTCCCATCTCAGTTTAGATAACACGCCTACTTAGCACAACATGTTGAGCTAACCATCTAGATTTCTGTATAGATTTGCTTTACAATGAGATTGCATGAAGAAATTTCACCTGGCTCATTTTAAGAAGAGGTGATCTCTTTCTCTGAGATCCCAGAAGCTCCCCAGAAATATGTCCTTGAAAGTTCTGGCTCTGTCCACTGATGGTAAAACACATCCAGGTCATTTCCTACCAAGCAGATGTGAAGATCATAATCTTTGATATGAAATGAATTTCATAACAATAAGCACTATCCCAGGCCAATATTCTAACTGAGCAATCAACATCCTTGTCTATGTAAAATACTTGTTTCTTCAAATATAAAGAAAACAAGTGAGCTTCAAAACTAGAATGGTTGAAGGCATTTCTCGGTGCTCATTTACTTCCTGCTTGCTTTCAGAAACCTGATTTTTGTATCTCAGTTCACAAACTATTATTGTTGATATGAGGGTCAATGTAGGTGATTTATTGGTTAGGAAACCTCCAGCTTCTCAGCTGAGAGCAAACTGCAAAGATAGATTTACTAGAGATGAAACTATAGGACTACCATTTTCTTCTTCTCTCCTTCCACTACAACCATTTGGTACGAGATGTACGCCATATTGCATGCACTCGATTGATGTTTTCCTTAGAACCCATGGATAGGAGTCCAAAAAATAGTCTTCCATGCTGTGGGTACCTTTAGATTACTGGGATAGGGGTTGGTAATGCAAAACACAAAGTCCAGTGACTAGAGACTATCTAGGGCCATATTCTACCACTGCTGATGGGTATGTTGTGGCTGAGGTAAAGTGTTCTGCCCTGAAGTGAATCAGTGCAGAGTATGGCCCAGGTTTCTTTTGCATAATAAATGACCCATCCAAAGCATTCAGATATGTGAACTGATATCCACCCAGGCTTTAAAACTGATGCATGCAACCATAAGTAAAATCAGAATATATCAGACACCTGTGTTCGTGTTTTACAGGCTGCATGTATGCTAGGGGACCAACTCTCCATGATATACTGTAGGTCCATACTTTAGCCTCACTGGCTTAGATGTTTCTGCCCTCAGCACTAGAGGGCTGATAATGAAAAGCTTGCAGAAGAAATTAGACAACTATGAACTGCATAAGTGGTGTTTTCATCTGTGAGTATTTGAGATAAGGAATGCAATAATAAAATTTGTCTAAATGTATTGAGTAGACTGCTGCAGTTTATGCCTAATCATATATTTAGCAACATTTGCAAACAAGATCAGCAATTACACAGCTAAATGAAACCAGCACATGTGTCTGGGTATGCCACAGAGGTTATAAGTAAGGAAAAACAAGCTAAGACTTTTAGATTCATTTGAAGTGCAGTAAGAAAGAGGATGCAAGAGAGGAGTGCTCTGATCATAATACCACCAAACTAGCAAGACCATCCAACTTGTTGATTGATAAAATCATTTATTGTACAAGTTTCATATTAGCCACACAGATGTATTGTTAAATAAACTTCAACCTTGACAGGTGTACAATAATCTGATTTTCCTGGAAGTTGAAATGGTCAAACCAAAACTCATAGCTGAAGCAAACACCTCTTATTTTTCAGAATCCAGGAGATGATCCTTTAATGCAGTATTAATCAGCCCCGAAAGACAAATATAGCAGACTGACAAGTGTAGATCATTCATATGAAAACACTGGAAATTATGTAAAAGTTGTTTTGTGGAAAAAATTATATGGAAGCTTCTCCCAGATCTAAGGCCCTCTAGGTCAGCTTTGCCAGAAGTCATGCAGCTCTGCTTTGAATACATACAAATATGAATTCACTGAAAATTTTCATTAAACTTAAAATGAAAAATATTGGCTCCAATGAGAAAGGGATTTGTTTTTTCAAAATGCAAAATGTCTTTCAAATGAACATTCAGCCTGTTTTGTCACTCCCCATTGAACTTCTCATCTAGTAGAATGTTCATTTGTGTTATCAAAAGAAAAAAAAAGAAACAAGAGAAATACTCCAGCCACATTTTTACTTTGGACTAATGTTCACCTGTGCAAAACAGAGAATTTTCTCTCTTCCTGCATCGGAGAACGACCAAGGGCTGATTGACATCCTTAGCAGAATGGCAGTCTTTCAGACATTCCTCTACTCCTCAGAGCCCCTGCCCTGGAGGCACTTGGCTGTCTTGTTTATCTGATTGTGGTCAGATAGGGAAACTGAGCTTTGATAGACAGCTGTTCTCCTGCTAGATACTAATAGAATTGATCGGGATTGTTTGCCTCTGGTTTTTTATTATTGCTATTGTCATTATGTATTCTACCTTTATTTTATTTTATTTTATTTTATTTTATTTTATTTTATTTTATTTTATTTTATTTTATTTTATTTTATTTTATTTTATTTTATTTTATTTTATTTTATTTTGTTTTATTTTATTTTATTTTATTTTATTTTATTTTATTTTATTTTATTTTATTTTATTTTATTTTATTTTATTTTTATTATACATTATAAAGAATTGTTAAGTTCTTGGGAAATTCTGGTACTCATGAGACAGGAAAGGGAACTTCAATATTTTGTTGAATTTCAGAAGTTAAAAGATGAAAATTTGGAATTCAGCGAAGACATACACAACTTTCAGTGATATCAGTAAGCGAAACTTGATGCCAGATATAAAAACAATATTTGATTCTTAAAAGTTTTTAGCAGTGTGTGAAGATCTGAGCTCCCACTGTTGTTTTTCTTCTTTTCAGCACAGGAATTGCTCTGAGTTCAGTGACATTGAGGATGGTTATCTTGATCTGAAGATGGCTTCCACCATTATCTGCTGTTCTCGGTGGCTTATTTTGTGAGACCAGAACCTTGTGTGAGCCTCAGTGGTGTTTGCATGGAAAGGCATAGAAATGTGGATGCTTCTTTCTTTAATTCTAAAAAGAGGTGGCTCAGTGGAAGCCACTGGAGACTCTACCTGAGAACTAATGTTAACAATGAAATCTTTAGTTTCTTTGCATCAAGAATCAACCTTGTGTTTTTTACAGTAAGGGAATTTTTCTGTGAATATCATGAAATTTTTGATACAGTAATGAAAAGTTAATTCTTCAGATTCAGTAAGCTAAGTTTCTGTCCAGCTCCCTAGGACCTTGATTTTCACTGTGAATGCTGCTGTGCGATAACACAGCTGCAACAGAGGAAACCCTGTGAGAACCAGGGAATGAGGTAAGGGGTAACCCTCAGTTTTTCTCTGTGCTGATGAAGCAGCACAGAGATTTCTCAGCTCTGGTCTGCCCTTTTTTTTTTTTTAATAACTTATTAATAATCGGCACCAGTAAGGGAATATGCATAGTCTGAAGTGACATTATGATCAAGTACCATTATTTTCAAAATGTGAGTCTAATTCTCCTCTTAGGCTTGAATAAATCAATTATAACCTTTCTGCAAAGTTAAGAGTGCTACAGGTGTGACTGTAAGAAGGGCACAGAACAGTGCTTATGTCAGGATGACACTTTATCCTCCACATACCTACTCTTGATGTCTTTGCATGCCAGATGTTGAACTTGCTAACCAAGGCACAATGTCCTTATTAAATCCTATTTGATTTTTCTTTGCCACTACCAGTGTAGGCAGTGCTCCAGTCCATTCTTACTAAATTCAGATTAGTTCTTTAACCTTAGTCTGGAAACTCACAAAGCTTCAGCCTAAAAGGGCAATTGCATTCTTAATCAATAAAACAGTTGTGGTTTTTGCTTACATTTTTTTCCTGTGCTTAAAGACAACAGTCTTTGCTGACTATCAGCAACATTACGGTGCCTTTCCCTTGGGTTCCCAAAGGTGTAAGTTGAGTGTGTATTAAAGGATGGCCCTAAGAAAGAAATGATACTGGAATGCACCCTCTCAAGATTAGCCATGTAAATTTGACCTTCCTTTAGATTTGACCTTCCTTTCTTACATTTGCCACTCTCCTGATCAAATGATAAAATATCAGCCACGGTAAACGGGTAATAATGTCAAGGAAGGAGTTCGGGTTTCATCCTCTTCCTCCTTCTTCCAGTTCTTTTCCTGCCCACCTGGCTTTTGGGGGGCAGAGTAGCAAAAACCCATTTATTTTTGCACGGGCAAGGAATATTATTTACAGTCTGTCTCAAGGGAGTTGTTCAAGTCACTGCTTAAGCCATAGTGTGCATAGATGAATCCTGAATTGCCCATCATTCTCAAATACTATGAGGATGATCTATAAAAGTGCAGATAAATCAAAGGATCAAAATTCCCCAGGGTTCCATACTCTGTGGGCCAGTCCTTGTAGTACAACAAAATTCCTGTGTCAAATATATCAGTCTCTGAGGTACAGTTGAAACTTTAAAGCATTAACATTCTAGTGGAATATGGATATGAGGAGACAGACATGAGTACAGACAGAAAACCCTCTGGAATAAGAAGATTTTTTTTTTCTGAAATAAAATGGTGCAGAGATAATATATGGAGGAGGGGAAACTCAGGTCATTTCTTCAGAAAACATTTTTCTTCTTTTGTATGCTGAAATGTATTTATTTACACAAAAAATCACCCTTTAATGGGACTGAGAAAAGCCTCTTGGCACACTGAGACTGATCTCTTTTTTATTAATTTTACAGCAAAAGGTCAAAACTATATCTATTAAGTATATTTATACAGGAAAGCGCTAGACACACTAGGTTACATAATGAGATTGACATCCGTGCCTTGTAAGATAATGATCTTGAGACACAGTCCCAGTGTAGCTCTGATCAAGTTAATAGAATTGACTTTGGACCCTTTTGTTTTCTCCCAGCTCTTAATCCAAAATGAATTGGGTTAATCTTTCAAGAAAATCATCTTAATTTTGGATGCTTTATTTGAGATTATGGGCTGTGGTGTCTGAGTTTCCTTTTGGCTGGCAACAAGGACTGCAGAGATTCATGCTTTGCTAAAACCCAGCTGCAAAATCTGCATGTTTGGTTTTGTGGTTTTGTTTTTTTTTTTTTTTTTCAGGGGACAGTTTTCTGTGATTTGAGAAGATTCCAGGCAAGCAAAACAGTGGAAGTGGAAGAAGGCAGAGGTCTTTCTTCAGGTCTGAAATCAGACAAATAGAAATCCAAAGAAAGGCTTACTCACCTGAAGGTTTTCTTGTACTGTCTATCCTTACTATTTGGTATGATGAAGATAACGCTTCTATCTACAACCATGAGTACATTCACAGGTATCTGGACTATTATCTGACTCACAAGAAAATACTCTATCATTGTGAAGTCCATCAAAAGTGGTACCCCATACCCCAGTTTTACAAATAGTACCAACCCTTGTTTAAACTCATTACCACGAGTTTACTTTTTGGGCTTTGTGCCTACCTCTCACCAGCAACCAGGCTTTTTTCACTCTTGGAGGCAGTCAAATTATTTGTACTTTCACCACCTCTAGGTCACCTGGGTGGATGTGTGACTTTTTAGGGGCATCGAATGCAGTGCATTTTTGCTGTTTATCACAATTACAGAAACATCTGTGTTTCACAAACTCTGTTAATCTGCTAGAAATTTAGTCCTTAACTGGCTTCAAAATGTTGTCGTTAAGCACAGAAAAAAAATGCAAGCAAAAAACATTGTTTTACTGATTAAATACACAATTTCACTTTTAGGCTGAATCTTTGTGAAGTTTCCATTATAAGGTTAAATTAAGTTTGCAGATGATACCAAGTTGGGTGGAAGTGTTGATTGACTTGAGGGTAGGAAGGGTCTACAGAGGGATCTGGACAGGTTGGATTGATGGGCCGAGGCCAACTGTACAGGTTCAACAAGGCTCAGTGTTAAGTCCTGCCCTTGGGTCGCACCAACCCCAGGCAGCGCCCCAGGCCTGGGGCAGAGGGGCTGGGAAGTGCCCGGTGGAGAAGGCTCTAGGGGTGCTGGCTGACAGCCGGCTGGGCATGAGCCAGCAGTGCCCGGGTGGCCAAGGAGGCCACCAGCCCCCGGGCTTGTGTCAGCACTGGTGTGGCCAGCAGGAGCCGGGCAGGGATGGGGCCCCTGTGCTCGGCACTGGGGAGGCCCCACCTCAAATGCTGGGTTCAGGTTTGGGCTTCTCAAGGCAAGAAGGACCTTGAGGTGCTGGAGTGTCTCCAGAGAAGGGCAAGGAAGCTGTGAAACATCTGGAAAACAGGTCTGATGAGAAGCGGCTGAGGGAACTGGGGTTTTTTAGTCTGGAGAAAAGGAGGCTGAGGGGAGACCTTCTTGCTCTCTACAACTACCTGAAAGGAGGTTGTAGTGAGGTGGGAGTTTGTTTCTTGTCCCAAGTAACTAGCAATAGAATGAGAGGAAATGGCCTCAGGGAGTGCCAGGTGCGGTTTAGATCAGGTATTAGGAAAAATGTCATTACTGAAAGGGTGGTGAGTTATTGGAAGAGGCTGCCCAGAGAGGTGGTGGAGTGACCATCCCTGGATCTGTCCAAAAAATGTTTAGATGTGGCACTTTAGGGCATGGTTTAGGAGGCATGGGGGTGTAGGTTTGATGGTTAGACTTGATGATCTTAAAAGTCTTTTCCAACTTTAATGATTCTATGGTTTTGCACCTGGGTCAGGGCAACCCCTGATAACATTAGAGCCTGGAGGATGAAGGGATTGAGAGCAGCCCTGCAGAGAAGGACTTGGGGGTACTGATGGATGAAAAGCTGGACATGACCCAGCAATGTCCGCCTGCAGCCCAGAAGGCCAACCGTAGCCTGGGCCGCATCAAAAGCAGCGTGGCCAGCAGCAGGTCGAGGCAGGTGATTCTGCCCCTCTGCTCCGCTCTGGTGAGGCCCCACCTGCAGTGCTGCGTCCAGCTCTGGAGCCCTCAGCACAGGAAGGACATGGAGCTGTTGGAGCGGGTCCAGAGGAGGCCACAAAAATGATCCGAGGGCTGGAGCACCTCTCCTACGAGGACAGGCTGAGAGAGGTGGGGTTGTTCAGCCTGGAAAAGAGAAGGCTGCAGAGGGACCTTATTGAGTCCTTTCAGTACTTAAAGGGGGACTATAGGAAGGATGGGGACAACCTCTTTAGCAAGGCCTGTTGTGACAGGACAAGGGGTAATGGTTTTAAACTGAAGGATGGTAAGATTTAGACTGAATATAAGGAAAAAAATTAAGGTGGTGGAACAGGTTGCCCAGAGAGGTTGTGGAGGCCCCATTCCTAGACACATTCAAGGCCAGGCTGGACGGGGCTCTGAGCAACCTGACCTAGTTGAAGATGTCCCTGCTCACTGCAGGGGGGTTGGACTAGATGACTGTTAGGGGTCCCTTACAACCTAAAGCATTCTATGATTCTATGATATATCTAATGCTAAATTTGGATAGGATGGATTATGCTGTGGAGGTGTTGATTTCTTTCCACTGAATGAACATAGAGGAAGTCTCTCTGGTTACTTAAGATGAGGCAAAAAATGGTTTAGAAGACCAAAGGTAAATGCCATGAACACCATTCCAAGATAAAAAGTTAAAAAAAAAAAAAAAAGATAAAGTAGGAGTATGATAGTTAAGCACCCTGAGATGGAAAGGTTGCAAAGACAAAGTTTCTTGAGGATTCATGCTTCTAAATCTCCATTCCCTTTGGAAGTCCCACCACACATATTCAGCTGGACATCCAAAAATATACTTACAGTTATTGAAGTTAATTTTTAAGAATTTAAGAGCTCACTTTCACTGGGAGTTAAGTACAGAACCCGGTATGATGTCCCCATATTTTGCTTTTGTTCTGGTTTCAGCTGGGATAGAGTAAATTTTCTTCGTAGTAGCTAGTATGGGGCTATGTTTTGGAATGATGAATGCTTCAGAGAAACAAACACACCCAGGCAAGTGCCAGATTTTGGTTACCAGTTCCTAATGTTGGCGTCATGGGATGACCTACCCAATGCCACAGAACTGCAGCTGGGACACAGGACATGGCTTAATGAGGTCCTTGATTAATCTTGTATAAATGCAACTGTGCTCTAGATTTACCCAGAAATGAAGGTTGCTGGAAGATACCTGAGAAATACTGTTCTATGAAGAGTTCAGTGTTGGGTTTAGTTGCCAAAGGACACAAATGATGTGGAGCACCTGAGACTTCACATCTAAGTCATTGACTTACAAGTAAAAAGAAAGATGCTGAAAAGCTGTTTTCATAAAACAAAGCAAGCGAGCTAAATGTTTTCTGCATGTAATTGAAAAATTGTCTCAGCAATAAAAGATACAGTACAGGGAGCAATGGCATGTAAATAACCAATCAGCTTGAGACCCAGTATATCTTTGTCCAACGATAATACCTGGACTGTTAATCTCTGTCACAGGTGTTTTATTTTCCTTTACAGCATTGCACTGTATTTTGCCTTCTATATCTTGCACTGAAAACACATGCTTTGCTGATTCTTTCTTTTCCTTCTCTTTAAATGATGAAGTTTACTGGATTTCATACTAATATAGAAATAAGAAATAAGAAATGAAACAGCAATAATACCACGTAAGTGGGAAAGATTTCACAGTACTTCACCATTCGTCTTTATCTGTAAATTCCAGTTATAAATACTCTAGTAAGACATGAGATATATGACCAATAGTGCAATGCTTTTTGTAATAATAAATAATAGATGGTTGGTATGTAGATAGGTAGGTAAGTAGGTGGGTAGATAGATAGGTAGATGATGGATGGATGGATGGATGGATGGATAGATAGATAGATAGATAGATAGATAGATAGATAGATAGATAGATAGATAGATAGATAGATAGAGGAAGGCCTGATCCCAATCACTGCTAAGATGCATTGATCAGATGCTGAGAGAAACACTGGTATTTCTAAGCTTCTATTCATTTCTGCTTGAGCCTGCAAATAATTGAATATTCATGACACAAAGTGTGTAGGACTAACTCCAGCTGGCCTGAGAGATTCAACTCATATTGGATAGCTGATGCCATGATTTTCCAACATTACTAACAATCATCGGTGTGGTTCATAAATTTATAAATGGATTTTGAAGTCATTCATCTCTTCAGTTAAGACTTCTGGTCAAATTTCCCAAAGAGAACAATTTTATGTCATCCCAGTTAACTCCATAATGACAGTCTAGCATAACAGCAGAGTTTCTCTGGGTTTCCACTGCCATCAATGAATGGAAGGAGATATTAACAGTGTGATACAGATCATTCCAGAAGTAATTCCATTTTATTACCCTTCTGGCTATTTAAAATTACTTTCAAGATTAATAGAAATTATAATGTTATTTATTTATGTGGTTTACTCAGGAACCTAAGGCTAAAGAAAATGATGCAGGACTCAGAATACAGCAAACATACAGAACACTTTTGGTGCTTGGGATGGATACCAGAAGGACTCAGTCAAATCCTCTTCCCATTGAAATCAGAAAGCGGCACGTACCACCCCATAGCATAATTGTTAATGGAGATATACTTTGTGCTGCTGAAGGACAAATACAGAGGATTAATAAAATTTGGGAACCCTTAGACTTACTTTTAACCTTTTATTTTTACACAAAGTACTTGCGTATTTTAAAATTGCAACCTGGAAACACAAACATTGGTTTTTTCACTGAAAATTTTGAAATTTTCTTTTGAACAGTTTGAAAGCTTTTCTTTTTAATTGAAACAGGTTTTCTTCTGTGAAAGAGGCTTTTTCCCTCATCTGAACTTTCTTGTATGAAGAAAAAATATTAGAAAACTCACAGCAATATTTCTCTGCCCCTTTTCAAGTTTTGCCATGTGTTTGCAATCAATGATCTGACATTCAAAATGACTGTTATTTTCCTTTCAAATTATTCTGTTGTTTAACTGTAACCTGCTATACACACACTGTTAAATCTCCTCTTAAGATCCCTGATCTTATCTTGTGTCTGTATCACTTTTTTCCTTTCTCCCACCTTGTGCCTTTAAACTTCTTTTTAAAGCCCACTCTCTATCATTTGTTCCAAAAACTAACCTCTGTAACCGTTTGCACACTTGCTTTCCAGATGCTGCTGCCAACAAATTATTCCCCAGTGATTTAAGCCTGAATTTCACCCATTACTCTTTGGCTCATAGGGCACATTCCTTGAACTCAGAAGACTTTTAACTTCACTTTATTTTCCTCCCCACAGGAAAACTCAAAACAAAATAGTAATTTTCACCCCAAAGCAACCAACAGACCACAGGAAATGTTGAAATACAACAAGCGGTTTCTAAATAAACAATTAACTAGAATAACACACTGTGGTATTTGGCCATACTATCTAAAAGGTTGTGATGCTTAATAAAAGACAGATCTACCCAAAAAAATCAAGCTTACTATAAAAGACACACCATGTTAACTACACTGGATTTGATATTAAAATAAAACATTCCTAAAGTGTTTCACTACATGAAATGGCAAGTTTTTTACACATCCCACTTTTCTACTGATATGCCTTATTTCCACTATAGAAAGGTGGTTGATGAAACTCTAGACTAAGAATATCCTTTATTCCTGCCTGATTAATTAAATCACTACAAAACTGAACATATTAGAGCTTACAAAACTTCTACCCCTGTCTTCAATGAGAATGCTGAAAAGCTTTTTCCAGCTGCTGCCCAGTCCTTTAAGATCCTAGTTCCCAAAAGTTCATGACTGTGTCAGAGGTGGCTTAATTTTGTCAAATCAGCTGTTAGAACCACAGGTGCTTTCTCTGTCGTTTGCCCCAGTTCTCCAGAGCAACACTCCTCCCTCCTCTCCCCCATGGTCTCGCTGCCCCCTGATGAATCTGGTAGATAAGCAGGTATGCCTAGTGCTTCTAGTGCAAAGGAGGATAAAAAAGGAGGCTCACCAGCGCTTGATCCAGTCTTACCTCTTGGGAAAATTCTTGCTACTTTTCTTCTGTCATGTTCTCTCTCTAACATGGAAGTTACCTGCACTGAGACAGAGAACAGGCAGAATGAGTAGTCTGAACTGGACACCCACTTCAGTACATCTCCTCTAATTTTTTTGTTGATTTTCTATGATCCAGAAGAAGTTTTGAGTTTTGGTTTGGGTTTTTTGTTGGGGTTTTGTGGGTTTTTTTTTCAGTCAACAGTATATTATTGACTACTACTGTGCATTAGCTGAGGCAAACTTAGGACAGAAATAAAGTGCAGTGCACCAATAGTTAATATTATTTCAGGGATCTATGTGTAAAAAATCAATTTTAGTTATTCACAACCTTTTTTCGTCTTTCCTCACTCAATTACCTTATTGACCAGTAAATTCATGCTCTTATTTATAAAATAAAAAAGACATATTCTCCCTGTCTGTTTCATAAAAGAAGCAAAAAGTGACTTTATTTAATCCTGATGTTGGTGGAATTCTACCAAGAGAAAATTTGGCTCAAATGTTCCTGCAGAAAGTCATTGAATGAAAATAGATTTTACTTTCTCTTAGTTATTCATTTCACCTAATTTTATTTTTCAAATATATGTTTACACATAATCTCAGCAGATGCAGAAGTGTGTCATGACTGTAAAAATTCAAGTAAATGATTATTTCATGTATGCCCAATAATTATTATTAATAATAATACTTAACATGGATACAAAATTTTATCTCCTCATTTCTTATGAGAAGCAAGGATGGAGAAAGTATATATTTAACTAAAGTACTTTAAAGTGAATTAAATAGCTAAAGAAGACATTCTGAAAAGCCAATCTTTAGGAAATAAAAGTAGGTAGGTTTCATAACTGCTAAACACCATTACCTGCTATTGAATTCCACTGTGGAGAGTGGATTAACAGCTGTTGTCAGAAATTGTTGGTGTAATGGAATTATTTATGGTGTCATCTGTTTAATTCTTGTGGGAAATGTTCACGCAGTCTGTCAATGAAGTGCATGAATACAGCTAAAGCATGGTTTATTGACTATTCCAGAGTATTTCATTTTATGTATGGTAAAACAGGCAAATTTGAAAGTGTTAACCTTAACTGCCTTCTCTAGTTTAACTAGTCAATGTTAGAGCTGATTTGAAACATGGTTCTCCCCTGTTCTACCTGTTCTACCTCTGACCAGGCTTCATTAGTACCCCTGCCTTGTTTGTCCAGAAGTTCAGATCTAATAAAAACAATAACACATTTTTGTTACAAAGAATGCTACCTTGTAAAGATTGATGGAAATAAATTCTGGCCCACTTATTCTCATCTGGTCCTTCAGAAAGCATTCTGGATAAAACTGCATGTCTGTGTGTGTTCTTATTTTCCATTTCTCTGCACTTCTGCCATTGTCTCTCTTGGCTGGGGCTAGAAGCAGAACTGCAGAAATGCCACCAGAAAGGCTGTGCTACAGGGGAATAGATGAGGCATGTTGTTTCAGATTTAATTAGAAAAGTTTTGTACAGATTTGCTCTGTAGGCCACATTTCAACATTAAAGTTGAGGGCAGCTGATGCCATCTGCTCTGTTTAATGCAAATTCAGTGCAGCCTTGGCAACGTACCAATACTGTCCTCAAAGTATTTGGGCAAAGTACGACCACCCCTGCTGTACTGAGTGCCCCTCATTTCTCTCCCCCCTTTTGTATGTCACCCCTTTTGAAAATCAAAAGTAGACCTTTCTGCTTATGCCTCAGTGCCTAAGCAGCGGTGGATTTTTTGTGCTGTGTGTGGCTGGTCATGTATGATTTCAAGGAAAAAAAGCTAGTTTCTATCAATCAAACAACAGCACTCATCATTAGTCTTCTGGGACACATGCTGCAAACCCTTAGGACCAGCTTTTCAGAGAAGGAGAATATTGTTTCTGATGTGAAATTGATGGATGTTTCATGTACTGCGTGCTACAATGACACAAGAATTTCCAAGAGCAGAGGATCCTCCCAAAACTGTCTTAGCTGCTTTATGTAATCCAAGCTTTAAAGAACATCTATGCCTCACTTCTAAATGGGTGCCAATACTGAAAATTATGAAGAGATGCCCAGGAGAAAAAGTTGTTGTTAGAAAGTAGTTATTTGTCATGTTATCTGTCCAGTTCAGAAGTGAACTGCCAGAGTGTAAGGGTCTGGCTTTCTTTTGTCTCAGCAAAGCACTGCATACAGCTACAGAAGTGTGGAAATTAGCAGTGAAGTAAAAAAAGGATAATTAATCATTATTATCCTTTTCTATTTTTTAAGCACTAGCTAACTTTATGAAATGTCATAAAAATATGTTTGATCAGAAGAGTGATTTCTAAAGTTCTCTTTAACAAATTAACCTATATCAAAAGACAATCAACCAAACAAAATTATACTTACACAGACCTGTGGTTATCAACCTTTTTAACCTTATAGTTGCCTTAGTAGGTCAAACTGATTATTCTTATTTCACTGAGGGAAATGGGAGACAAAAGGAATTCGGCTGATTTTCCTAAGGCCACCTGGGAAATCTATTACAGACCAAGGAAACCTATCCACGTGTCCCACTGTTAATCTAATGTCAAAGCTACTGACTAGTGTGTGTTGGTCATGGAAATACTATATTAAAAAGATAAGACATTTGATAAGGCATAGGTGTAACATTTCTCAAGGATAATTCAACACTTAAGAGAGGAGGAATCTAATGTATGAAAAAAAAGGAAATGGAGGGAGAAAGAGGGGGAGGGAGAGAAAAAATAGAGTGCAATGAGCCTGCTACCTCTGACACATTTCCTGCAACGTGCTGTCATGCCTTGAGATCTGTATTTCTGCATATCAGTAAGAAATCCACGCTAGAGCACTCTGGCAGGGACAAAACTGTAGGAGCTACAGCTGCTGACGGTGAGTTACAGAGAGGACAAAGCCATACTTGCTTGTGGAAAAAATGAAATCAGAAGTAACAATCACAAGAGCCAAATTTATCTATTTGTTTGTTTGTTTATTTATTCATTTGGTTGCTTGCTTGCTTGTTTGCTGGGGGCGGAGGGCAGTCTGGACATTTGGAAAACATACTTTGTCATGAGGGAAGAAAATCTTTGGGTCATGTTATCCAGAGACATTTTTTACTGTTCATCCTCGAACATTTTCATTGTTCACCTAGAAAATGCCATGTATGACCTCTAGTGATGGCAACAATCCCACTATGAGCAGAAGGTTCAATGGGAGACCTCCAGAGGTACCTCCCAGCTTACCTTTCTATAGTTTTATAATTAATAGTTTCTTCTTGGGACCCCAGTCTCCACTGGGAACTCCAGACTTTATGTTGGAACATATGGAGTTGGAAAATAATTAAACTTTGCAACTTCAAAGGGTTTCATGTAACTAAAGTAGAAGTTTCCAGTTCAGCTGCCTCTGAGAAAGTCACTTAAGACTCTATTTACAATCCATGAGCATTAATAAACACTTTTGAGGCATTATTTAGGTGCTTTTGAGACATGATTTAGATTGCCACTTCAAGATGAATCGTGCAATAAGAGAAACCCTTTCTCTTCTTTAACCAGAGAGAAATAATGGGATGAGTATGTCAGACAGAGATATCTACACTGGTGCTACCTACATTTAGTTAGAAGAAAAGGTGTCTTCAATGAAACTGACATCTTTTTTTAGTCATATGGATGTTTTCTTTTGGCAGAACAAATGCATTAATTTCTAAGTTTTGAGTAATTTATTTATAATTTGCATTAAAATTCTATTTTGATTGTATGCCACATTTAGTTTTTAGTAGATATTAAATATTTTGTAAATACATTGGTTCAACATTACCACTATGAAATAATTTCAATTAAAACTGTAAATATTATTACTTCTTTTATTTCACATGGAGGAAAAACAAACAGTACTTCAACTATCCTCAGGTCATATTTTTCCCTCCTGTGAAATTCATGAGAGTGCCTGACTTTTGGGTTTTTTTGTTATACTTAAACAGATTTTACTTTTGGACTTGGTCATTGCTAGAGATTGATCCTGTATTTGTGTTTGATCTTGTTTCATAAAATGAATCTTACTATGGGAAAGAGTCTTAATATCATCCATGTTTTAATTCAGATCAAACTAATTACAAGACTTGGGGCTTGCTTTCCCATTTACCAAAGTCTACATATACATGTTTATGTTTTTATGTAAACATAAGCTGTCTTTCAACATTGTTTGAAAAGTTGTAGGGTGCTTAGAAGAATGACTTGCCAAGAATATACCAAGTTCATTATTTATCCGTTTAAAATTGTTGGAATCAGTAGAAAAGCTTTATTTCTTGATCAGATATTTAACTCTCTTGGCTGCTTGTGACTCCATCAATAGCATATTGCACATTTCTCAAAATACACTTGAGAGGTAGAGAAGCATTTCTTTTTCCATTTTACAGGAAGACAGAGATAGAGAAAAGAGGAGACACAGAAATGTGTTTTGTTATCTGTCTCTATATGGCTGCAGAGAGTCAGAGGAGACATCAGGATCTCTTCTTCAGTGACTTATCAGATAATTTCAGACTGATGAAATGCTGAAATATCAATAAATCACACAGTGCATGGATTAAGAACAGAAAAACTTAACAATAGCAACCAAAAATGGGAAAAAAATGGTGAATGTGTGTGTGTGGACCCTCCATAGATTCACATTTTCACAAAGGATCTAGATGACCTTAAACAGATGACTTTGGGGGGCATGTATGAAGGTTCAGCTGACCAGCTGTAGAATAGAGAAAGAAAGAAACTTTCATCTTAAGCAAAAGGTGACAGAGCTTTCTGTGACCTGGTAAGCTCTCTGAGAAGTAGATTTCTAAAACCAAGACAGGACCAAAAGGGTCAAGTTGAAGAACAGTCGGTCTACCAACCTTCAAACTGAAGACTGTAGAAAGTATTTGGAGACATCACAGATTTTCATAGAGTCATAGTTTTTCATACATTCTCTCAAGTATGTAAACATGAGAGAAAATGAGGCACTCAAGATTATCTGAATCACACAAAATATGTATCTAGTGAGTGCACTAGTGAGTGCTTTAGTATAAGAAGATATAAAGCTTATTAATATAGATCATGCATTAAAGAAAGGTGTTTGCAGGAAAAGAGTGGTAGTGGTTACAATAAACAAACATAACAAGCTCTCTTCACAGGGTTGCGGATGCATACATAGGAGAAAAGGTAGGAATAAGAAGGTGATTTTCTGTGTAGATATTAGTCTTAGGTTAATATACTGGTGCTAGTTTTCCTGATTACACTGAGCTTTGGATGAGGGCCTAATTCAAAATGCTTCTCGTTGGAAAGACTGCTGAAGAAAGAAGCATCATTAGGGATGATACACTAGGTAAGGGAGATGGGGAATTTAGTTGATTGTTTCAGCTGTGTGGTTACCTAGAAATATAGTACGTTATGGGGTTGCTCTTTCTGCTTTGATATATTATGTTTGTCAGTGGTGCCTGCCACACTCAGATAGGCACCTCTTCTTGTTTTGCAAATGTAACTGTCTCAATAAGGATAATTAAATAAAGCCCCTGAGGTCCCATGTAACACAGCTTCAATTTCTTTCTTTCTGTTCTAGCCCAGGAAGCAAGTGGGGGTATCATATCTGCTTTCAGTTTCTATTTGGAAGTGCTGTCGCTGTGTCCATGCAATGCACTATAACTCCAAGGCTCAAATCCAAAACCTTCCAAGATTGTGGTCATCTTATGGACTCAATAATTTTTCTAGGATACACAAGTTGAGTGAAGGGCCTTGGCTTTGGGGAGAACTCTGGAAAGCATTTGAACTGCCCTTGCACTAACTTCCAGTAATTCAATCATTCCTATTTCTGAAGACTGAATACACATCCTTAGAACTGCATATCAGGAGGCACAGTATGAATGAAACTAAACAAATCAAAGCCTGTAATAAAAGGAGATAAAATGTAGTTTCTGGAAAGATTTTCTAAAACAACCTTTCACAATTTCTACCCCTGAAACATCAAACAAGGCAATCAAAGATGCACAATGCAGATTACTAGTGTTTATGTGTTAATTGCTTGTTTCACCAAGAAAGTCTTTAATAAATGCACTGAAAATTTAAAAAAAATAAATAAATAAACAAACAAACAAATAAATAAATAAATAAAATGATACCCTGACTGGATGTATGTTACCTGGGATGATCAGTATGGTAAATTTTTAATAAGATGAAGCATTGAGTGATTTACTGCTAATCCCATTGCAGGAGCTGTAGGAGGCTGAAGAACAAAGGTTTATGGTCCCTTTGGAGATTTGTTTCATCTGCACATCAGCCTACAATTAATGGCCATTTAACTGTTGTTCTCCTGCTGGACATTGGTGGATTGATTCAGTAAATAAAAGTGACAGAGCAGTGTCCCATGGCAGTATAATAGAAACTGGCTGCACCTGTTATTTGTGAATCATTGCTTGCCAGGGCATTGACCTTTTCTAGTCTAGCTAAAAACTAACAGGAGAAATTATGGGACTGATTACTTAAATTTCATTTTAAGAACTTGTATGACAGAATCTCAGTTTCTTGAATTTCACTGCAAACCACAATACCATGCCAATATTACCAACTCCTCCCCTTTTCCTAACTATTCATTACGTGGTGGTGATGACCAGTTGGTTAGTTAACACTCACCAAAGCAAAAAGCAATGGCTACCTACTCTAAGAGATAGTTGGGAGGAAGACAGAGCTGTGCAGTGAGCAGTATCATCAAAGTCTTCTCTCTTTTTTCTCTTTCCTAGCGAATAAAAGAAAGGAAGATTATACTGAGAGAAGGAAAATAAAAAAACCTAAACCAGAAAACAAAAAACTGGTATAGGTCCTCCAAGCATCTGTGCTCTGCATCCCAATCCAGTTAGAAAACAGCTGCCATCAGATAACTGAGCATTTACAAATATTTAATGACAGATTTGTCCTCTATTTCAGCTGCCAGATATATGAGGGGAGGTGTGGGAATAGAAAGGAGAGGGGAAGGCTGGTCAGAGTGATTTCATTTCTTTATCCCTGCTGCTGTTACTTAAGTTGGTAGAGAAAGAAGACAGTGCTCCAAGTTTTACAGTTGGCCTAATACTCCCATTTTCTCTGTTTGTCCTTTGGGGCTGCAGCTGCTCTCTTGAAACAAGCTGGCTACAGGGATGCATCTAAAGCTGGTCAGGAGTCCAAAGCAGCGGCATGTGCCAGCAGGGGATTCAACAGGGTTTGCACAGTATGTACAAGATGGGGATCAGGGCTATAGGAACTGGATAGAACTGTTTTCACTGTTGAATTTGTCAGCAATGCCCAGGGATGTTTTCAGAATGCATCTCTAACTTTATTCAAAATAATCTTGATGAAAACAAAAGAAGGAACGAGTAGACCTTCTTTCCTTATTCAGATTTAAGACGTGTAAAAGGAAGGAATAATAATGATGGAAAGCCTCTTTGGAAGGGGTCTTCTTAATGTGCAAAACATATTTGCCCTCAGTAAGCTTGTAGGGAATTAGAGGGCAGTGGGTGGATTGAACCTAACCCCAAAAACACAGGTATTGTATTATTTTATATATAATTTCTCTCTTTGTGTTTGCTCCACATAGCTAGGATATTGCATCCACCTGCAAAGCATCTTCTTCACCCACCATATCCTGGAGGGGAAGAGGAAAACACGTGACCCACTTACATGGCAAGGTATCCAAAGGAAGTACAGGCACTGTATGAGCTGCTGCCCTGTGGAGCTAAGCCGCAGGAGCGAGGCAAAGACAGAAAAACATGCTTATTAAAGCTTCATTGATTAAAACTAACGAAATTGTAACCTCCTCAGTGCCAGCATTTGGCTGACTACACTCACAGTGTTCTCCAAAACCAGGAAAACACAGGTGCAGGTAGGCTGATACGGGAGGCCAGCTGAAATGGGCTCAGAGTTGGGCTGGTGAGGGAAGCACAGCATGAATCCTTGGCCCCCCTGAGCCCCTTGGCAGGAAGCTGTGAAAGAACTGAATAAAAATGTGGCTGGACTCATTCGCTGCACAACTCAGCCCTCTGCAGAAAGCCAGATATGTTAGCGTGTGGCTAACAATCCTAAAATTAACACGCTGTGTTCAAATGGACTTTGAACAATTTGATTCTATTCTGTCAGCATTTGCTCTCTGAAAATAGAGGGGGGAAGCAAGGGGAAGAAGGGGAAAAAATAAGGATGAAAGTAAAGGACTAAAAAAGGCCAAACACAGCAAAGTGTGTCAGGCATCTTGAGAGGTCTCCGAGAGTCTGCCAGCCAGTGCATGTCAAACACTGTCTGTGGTGCTGGAACCCATCACAGTGAGGACTCACAGAGTCAGAGGTGGTCTGGGTGATGCAAAAACAGTTCCTGAGGAACATGAGTAAGCTGAGACTATCAGAAAAAAAAAAGGAGATGCCAGGCTGCTACCCTTGTATCTTTGAAAATGCCCTCAGATTTTTTGAGGATTTGGCCACCTTAACTTCCTTGCTGACTGGTCTACTGTTTGGATGCAGAGTAGAAAATGCAGTGCTCATCTTGTCTCCCTCTTAGCATCAGTTGTGCTGCCATGATCCAAATGCTACCATGCGTATAATCCTGGAAAGAAGAGAAGTCTGGGAATCATGAAGCAATAACTCACTACACTCCTCAAGCAAGGAAAGGGCCCCCTAGTGTGACACGGCAATTTACACAGAGGAACCATAAGGGAGAATCTGAGTAAAGGAGATAATTGATGAAAAAAGAAAGCACAGAAAGGGAGACAGATTTAAGCAAAGTCATGCAGCAGGCCAGTAGTGGTGCCAATCACAGGTCATCTGATTTACTTCAAGGTGCATCCAGTAAATTAATATTTCCTAGGAAGGCTCCTCCACTGTGAATTGGACCAGATCCTCATGTGAACAGACCATCAAATTCTGGCCAGTGTCTGAACCTATGGAAAAATCTAGGATTTAATCTGTTGAAATTATGCTGGAAGTACAGCAATTAACAATGACATTTTGACTGCTGATCCAGACATTACTCACTAACTTTTTTATTTTCCACCTTCTGTGTTTGTCTGTAATTGCACATCTGCTCAAATACAGGACACTTGTGTTTCACATCAGATTACTCAAAACCACCTCCAAAACACAGTAAAATTACTCTGCATTTTGTGTTCATCAGCTGTTCCTATTACTTCTTCAAAAAACTTTTATTCTTCATGTTAGACATGGTGCCCCTTGGGTGAGTCAAGGCGATCTTTAATTAAATTAATCAAAGCCAGGGACAAAATCTGTGGAGAATATCGGGAAAGCCTCTAGGTTAATTAATCAGACACAGACAAGTAGTTTAGGCCCAAAACATAGCTGTGTGCTTTCTTAAAAGACTAACTGATATGAATAGGAATATTTTCAGTTGCTGTTTTAAAAGGACAGTGAAAAAAAGGTATTGTTCAGCCCTTCAGTTCATACTAGGTCATAGATAATTTATCCCAGTAAAGGCAAAATACTTTTAATTTTAGCCCTAACCTTCCTCCGCATTGTTCCTCAGCTCCAACTGAATTTCTTTTTCTTGTTCTTTTTCCTTTTTCGTTATTGTAAGTACAAATTTACTCCTCATGAAAACAAGTAACTAATTACCTTGGGATGAAACAAGGCAAAGTGGTAGAAATTGCATCTGCTTCTTTTGCTTCTGTGCAATGACAGGAATTGCCCATTTCTGTCATCATAAATAACCTCTTATGTGCCCCAGGACCCATAATCAGCTAAGGACAAACCATAACAGGCAATTCTACGGCAGAGACATTGGTGGTCTCTCTTGACCATGCAGAGAAAATATGGTCAGTGAAACCATGATGCCTGTATACATCAGATGGGATGTCAGCAAGACTTTAATGGGACCAATGAAAGGAATTGACAGGGTTTCCTAGTAGCTTCTTTTTGGATGGGTCTTTGCATTGTCTCTCAAGAACCTTTCTGATTGCTCTCCTTGCATCAATCACCCTTTCACCTCATAACTAGTGACAAGGTCTAGGAGGCCATTTTTTCCAACTTAATATTTTAGACAAATGTCCACAATAATCTCAGGTGAAACCCTAATTTTATTTTTGACATAACCATTTTCAGGTCTTGGAGGTCCCAGACCAATGAGGTATGTCTGGCAACACAGTTTAGCACCGAGACACAGAAGGATGGTCCCCAGATTTTCACAGGGTTCCCATTTTTCTTTACATTAATTTTCTACTGTAATCTTTTCATTCCTGTCTCCTCTAGCTGATGTTTTATACTTTGCATATGCCTCTTTCTGCCCTTGATTGCTTTTTGCCCGCTCATATTCATTCAAATTAGCCTTTTTTACTTCCAGCATATTTATTGCTAGTTGGCATGAATAACCCTTGGGTATAAATTAATTTATATTTGAATACTTTCAATTTCCACTCTAATTCATATGTTTCATTTAAGCCCCTGATGTCAAAAAGCCTCTCTAGGGAAGAGTGGATGGCTCAGGGGATAGATAATAAGCTCCCTTGTCTTTTCCCTGTAGAGCGCTGGTTCAACTGGGCCTACACAGAGTTGGTAATAGCTGACAGTCCTTATTCTTCACTGGTTTTATAAACTGTTGAGTTACACAGGCTCCAGTGCCTTCATATCCTCATTAAAACTGGGCAAAGAAAATGTTTTTCTTTCAAATATATTTGGTCAATTATAATTTTAAACAAGAATTCATTCACATTATACTTACTTGTTCCAAGTAGTTCCCAAAATATATCAGGTTTTTAAAAATATATATATTTTATATACGTAACATTTTGGTTTATTTGTGTTTACTTAAGAACTAGGAGGAGCTTTTGTTTATGTATCAGATCATATTGGTGAGAGGCAAACAAACACGACTGCAGAGATACCAGTCAATCTGTTGTTCTTATTTTTTGTTTGTCACTAAAACAGCTAGAAATTTCAGCTGAGGTCAGGATCCTTGTACGTAAGGTGGGGTACATGTGCATGGTAAGAGGGAAGATAGATCCCAAAGGAGCTTACTGTCTGCATAATGAGTGGGAACAAAATGTCTCCCAACAGCATTGCCTATACACGTGATGGCTTTGGAGGAATGTGACAGGTAAGAATTGGATGCAATGCATGCTAAAGAGCTGTTTATCTCTTTCTGTCAGTTGGGGAAGGAACTGAACTCTTTCTACAGCTCAAATCTATGTATCTAAGCAAATATACTGATCTTTCTTGTGCAAATAGACATTTTAAAATGTTCTAAAATCCCTACACCAATTTATTTCTTTATATTTCATCCCTCCTTTCCCCACTGATGCAAAGCATCTGTGATTTGTTTAGTTTCCCCTGCTATTTATAACACCAGGGTCAACCAATTAGGCAACAAGCAGGGGAAGAAAAAAAAATAGAAAAAAAAAGGTGGCAGAGGTGACCAATCATATGGCATAAGCAGTGAATCAGGATTAGTGGACATTCATAGCCAGTACCTTGCAAGAAATCCATAGGCTCAAAATTGTTCACACAAACTGCCAAATGAGCAAGTGCAGAGACACTAATCCATAAAGGTCACATTCTACCCTTGCAGATTCCTCAAGCAGAAAAAGAGAGGAAGGGGGGCTAAATTAGTTGCATAAATTATTTGCAATGAATATTCCAAGAAGCCCTAGTTCTGTTTGTTTGTCACTTCCTACCCTAATATCAATTACTCAGGGCCAGATGTTAACACACATTGATGACAACACTCCTTCCAGGTCCTGAGGCAGAAAGTAATGAGTGAAGGTGGAAGATCTATGCTAAAAGAGTCTTTAATAGACTGAGGTCCAGGTTTTCACATGGATTTAGGTATCTAAATCCCTTTGGAGATCTCAGCTGTGGAATTCTGTACACAATTCAGTGAAGGCATGAAGGAGCTCTGGCAGTTACTTGTTTTTCTCCGATTTTCCTTCTCGCACTCTGTCTGTTCAACGGGGAAACACAGTGTCAAAGAGGTCCTGAAAATCTGACATAAAATGAAAACCAAAAATTTCTGCTCTGCACTGATGCCAGGAAAAGAACAGCTTCAGTGTCATCAACAATACTTTAAACTGCCTATAATTTCTGAAAATAGTCCATCTTATGTATTGTCATAAAAAAATATTTTTAAAAGTAGGCCTGTTTTTTTTGTACTTTCTGTAAAAGAAATATTAAAATAACTTTTCCTGTTGAGTTTGGGCTTTTTCTGTCATTTTTCATGTATTGTTTTTATCTTAGGAGTGTAGAGTTTCTCATAAATAGACTGGTTGCAGGAACCTTATCACAAACAGAGGCTCTATGACCTTAGCTTAGGCTTACAGTATATTTTGTGAAACCAATTACTATCAGACATCATGGAGGAGATAGTCCAGTAAGGAAGCATGCATTCTGTGGAGGACTAGAGGCATTTGGCACTCCAGTTTTGGTTCCCATAAGGCACCATAGTGCTGGAACCAGATGCAGTTTACTATTGAACTGACTCCAAATGAAACATTCACATTTAATTTAACACACCAAAATTAAATATTTTGATCTGGAAATCTGGAATCATTTTGTTTTGACTGAAAATGTCAAAACAAAACATTCCAGCATTTCTGAGTAGTTTTTTTTTTTTTCCAAAACTTTACATGTATGGTGAAAAGATATTTTGTCTTTTTTCATCTGAGTTCAAGATAACAGCATAGAAACAGAGGAGTAGAAGGAATCTAAAGAGGTCATCTAATCTGTTGTCTTGCCTAAGGAAGATCAGGTATTCTAATGTAATTCCCAACCAAAGTTTATCCAGTATGTTCTCCAAATCAGACAGGAATTTCCTAACAAATCACCACAATCCTGGTATTTCACCTTCCTCACAATTAGCTTTTCCTACAGCTTAACCAAAATCCTCCTGCTGCAGTTTCACTTCTGCTACCTGTCATGCTGGTCCTTTATTTTTATAGAAGTTGTTTGCTTATTTAATGATGTTTTTCAGTGTGGGTTTTAGTTTGTAAGTGAAGTCACACAAACTCAAATACAGTGTCTTCCTGTGGGCTCTGTGTCTAAGCTCCATGATAACCGTAGGGGTTCAGTTCAGTTTGCTTAAATATTGATTCTGTTACCACTCAGTGTGATGTAGGGTATCTGCAGTGTCCACATGGGACAGGCAGGTATGGCACAGAGCCTTTGGGAGAGGTCCTCTCTGTGGCACAGCAAATAGAAGCAAAGCCACATACACTAGGGCATATGAATGGCACTAGATATTTGTCAGGCAACTGAGCTGGGCTTTGGAGACCAGTGAAATGCAACCACTATAGTCTAAAAAGATCTAAAGTGCAGATGAATATGTGGGGTGTCCATATATTTGATGAAAACATCCTTTTGTATATATCTACGTATAGGTGTTTTCATCTGCACATTGAATCTGACCTTCAAAGTCCACTCCCTTCACCACTCTTCTGTTTCCTTTAGACTAAAATTCACTGATTCCTTCAATAGCTGTGGTAATTTTTTCTAGATTCTGGTTATTCTCATTGTATTCCTTTGTCTATTTTTAATTAGTCCTATTAGTTCTGTAATTAATTCTTTTCAGAAGAGGTGTTCTGAATCTTGTTCCTTCTTATAATGGTTTCCTTCATGATCTTCTCCACTAAATTCCAGAGTTGTTGGAGTCTCTCTTAAAATCATTGTTTCCTTTTTACTTTTGGTTGCTCTTTCTTCATTCTCAATGGTTACACAGTCATCCATTTCATGGCTGCTTTATCCTAAGTTCATTACTTATTTCACATTCCCATATAACTCATTTCCATTGGATAGAAGGATTCCCAGAAGAACTCGGTACTTGAGTTTTCTGTCATTTCTTAAGAAAAAGAAAAATATTAATCAATGCATTTTTAAAAGTCATGTTAGACCATAAGGTCTCTCCAGCATGTGTTTCCAACAGAATATGATGCCAAAATAAGTGCTTCAGAAAAGAAAATTATTCCTCTCATATTTACTGCAAAATATGTTTCGATATGTAAACCAAATATGGTAGCAGGGATGAAATATACTTCAGCCTTTATTCAGCAATGTATTTAAGCTTACCTATTTTGCAGTCCAATTGGCTTCAGCTAGATTATTGATCTTCTGAAATCACATGATTAAGAACCCTCTTGAGTTAAGTGCTTGGTGAACATTTCAATATGCATGTGTGTCATGGCTTGCTACAGAATGAAGTCAGATACACACAAATTTGCATCATAAATTCTGTAGTTTCGTCAGAACCACTTCTCTCTCTCGTGAAGCAGGCTACGTTGTTGCTGCTGTTGTTAGAGCAGTCTTTTATATGTTGTAACTGTGAGGTTCTACTTGCAGTGGCTTGCAAAAGACCAGTCAACCCAATCTATATATTGTTAATATTCTTCTGAGTCAGAAATGCCTGGAACTTAGATTCAATTTATTATTTTGACATTATGCCATTCCCATTTGTTCTTTAAAATTTATAAATCAACCCCCATCATTCTTTCCTATGCTTCTTTCTAGAATCAAAGGGAATTCCTTAAAATAATGAAGGAAGGAAAACTGCATCACTGAATACTGCCTAAAATCATCTATGTATCATTGCATTATTTATGGCCAGAAATCTAGCAACACATGCAACCAGAGGATCGTCCCCCCTCCAAGATTTTCTGATTCTAACTCTCAAAATAAGGACACTGACAAGTATTTTTAACACATTTCTACTGATATTGCATAAATCCAGAAGCATTTATATGCTAATCAAATCAAAATAGACGTGATTAGTGAGTGGAGAGTGTCAAGATGGCTGTCCTTTTGCCATCAACCCATGATAACAGCACTGACGCTGCATTAAAGCACTGAATATTGTATAAGCCAAGAAAGGTTATAGGACATGACAGACTTAGATAATAGTAAACCCTGAGAAATCATACCCTGCCTATTACATATTTATTATGCATTACAAATTGTAAATATTTAAAAAAATAAAAAAACCCCAAAGATACAGTGTGGGTAAATTCTTAATTCTTAATGAAATTATTCATGATATACAAAAAGCAGCCTAACTCAACAAATAAGATGAAGGTTAATGCATGCGGATGAATATAAAAGAGAACCCAGCCCTGACGACTAATATGCTGTGTCCTTCCCCTGGTTGATCCCAGAGTGAAATTAATGCAACCTCATTTTTATGGTTAAGAGCTATCCCCAGCACTGAGGTGCAGAAGACCAGATAGGATGCAACGCACAAAATACAGACACTTTATTTTCTTCCATATCTTCGAAGCTTTCACAGCTGAGTAGCTCTGGAGATATATAATTATATACCTATATTAAAAAATATCATTACTTATCCCCCCAATCTACATATTTAATTAATAGTATTTCAGCACTTTGTTTTATCCATTTGCTAACTCAAAAGGTCAGTCACAGGTTGAAGAGGCCTGTGATATGTAATGATAGTTGAATATAATAGGAAATTCAAGAAAAGGTAAATAGAAGTAGCAGGCATAATAGGCCCATAGGGGATTTCTTTCTCTTTGAAGGATTTCTGGTGTTCCTTCTTATAATGATCATAGATCACGGTGCATCATGTCTATAGTTTCACTTCCCCTTCATTTGTAGCTGCAACAGTCTGCTGGCTGTAGAGTGAAAATGATTCAGGAGCCATTTGTGGTTATTAGAGATTCTCTGGCACTTTTATCAGTCTATAGATGTCAGCCTGTGTTCTGGCCAAAAAGTAGATGACATGTTTACCTTCTGTCCTTTTCTGAATTATTTCAGTTGTTTGCCTGGGCATTTTACACATTCCTATTCCGTGAGTTAAGTGATGGGGAACTGCTGCTAAACAGTGTTAAACATGCTGCCCCTCAAAACTGAGGACAAAATACCACCTGCGTACTGCAGAAGAGGAGAAGGGAATATCACAACTCCCTCCGCAGTCTCACAAACTTGAAAGAAAAGGCAGTGCACTAGGAGCTACTGTTCTCCACTGTTAGTTTCTCCCACTTAATGACTACTTGCAGCATCTTTCTTCCTCAGTAATGCTTCACAAAGGCTATTTAGTTCTGCCTCATCACACCTCTGTTTCCTAAATCCCATTATTTGCAACTAGAATCCTGGACTATAAAGGCAGAGTTTTGATCTATGAACTCTCCTATCTCTTGAGACAGGTTATTTTGAGTCAGTGATGTTGCTCACTCACAGCATGGTCTACAGGGAAGCTCTCTTCCCACCCCAGCTTCACAGACCCGGCGCTGTGGGCTGGCTGTCCAGAACTGCACATTTGAACTTCTATGCTATAAGGCCAATATTGGTCCCACCTCATTTCTGGTGCTTAATTGAGGTACCTCCAGAAGGCTTTCCACCTTGAGGTCCCATCTCAAGCCACTCAGCAATGGAGGTGTCTCCAGAAGGCAATTTTTCCCCACAATACTGCCTCTGTCCCTTCACCATCTTTGAAGGAAGGTGAAAGCCACTGGTCCTTAACCGAGATATCTCAGTCCAGGCCCTAAAGCTACTTAAGGGATAAGAAGGTGAGTCTGAGCAGTTTGAGCACCAGCTCCTGAAGGAGTTCACTAACCACCTCTGCACTATACAGCAGTTGTGGAAAGATGAAGCCATGAAGACTGATTTGTTACATTTTTTTTTTTCACATGTGTAGCAAACAGGGTTGTAGACAGCTGTGTATGAATCTTCACATTCCTTAATCCACGATTCTGGCTGTCTATTTTGCAAGCTTATCCTCATAATGTAACCAAAAGTATTAGCCTTGCTTCCTCGATAGCCTTCTAATAAAGAAAGAGAAATGGAAGATTTTCTAGTGTCTCTGGAAAATTAAGAAACCTAATCTCTGGCATATCCATGAGGGACTGAATGCTACAAGTGAGGATGACTCAAGGGGATGTTTTTTTCTCTGTGTAATACTTGTGAATACTTTAACTTGTGGCCTCTGCTGATCCCACTTAACCAAATCAAAGGGAGAGTCCTAACTCAACTAATTGTGTCCTAAAAACAGGAGTCCACAGAGCAAATTGGGACAAGAACCACAAAGAGACAACAACATAAAGATGACCTTTTACTTTTCTTTCTGTTTTTGTTATAATACCCACTACCTACAAATCTCTGCTGCTATAAATGTCTTTCCGCCCTCCTTGAAGGAATCGTCCTCCTCCCCAGGCTTGTGATAACGTCACCAGGAAGACCACCACAAGTACCTCTGTACCTCGAGCAATGCACTGGGACTTCCCTCATCGTAGACCTGTAATAAAAGCCCCCACAAAAATCCCTTGATGCCTACCTGCTCTTTGGTCCTGTAGGTACCATCTCGGTATCTTACTATTAGATGAGAAATTGTACAGGGGATTTAGAAGCTGAAAATTCATAGCCATTGACTGGCAGGGGGGAAGGGGAAAGTCCTATTTATTATATCCGTTCTCTCCACTCAGTTCGGAAACTCAGAAACTTAGTCTTAGTTAATTAAGTTGTAAAGGTTTTCCTTGTAAATAATCGCTTCATCATAATTTCCTGAAATTATCTGATGGGAGTTGGATGTAAATCAGAGCATTTATCATACTTCCTATTGTCAGTGTCATCACATCTTGAGCCTTTGGATCTGAGTAATTGATACATCCCTGCCTTCCCTCCCTCCCTGCCTCTCCTTCTCTTCTTTCCCCCTCCCTCCCCTCTGCCTCAGGTTGGGGAAAGCAATGCCGACGCTCTGTAGAAAGTCTCAGCAGTGGAATGTCATTAAAATTAAAAAATACTGACTGAAGGAATGAACAGAAATAAACAACAAGTAATTTAGGAACTAAAAACAGAGACATAAGGTGCAGAATTATGGAATAAAGAAAAAAAATAGATGATGATGCCTTGTTGACAGATTGTTGTCATTCAACTCTCAGGGGCTTTGTCACAACCTTCCAGTAGGGATGCAGTCTTGAACATCTGGCCGGCAACTGGTGCAGAACCTCCAGGCCGTGCTACTGCAGGGAGGGAGCAGGAGGCCCAGGGAGGGAGGCAGGGACCCCTGCTCTGCCTCCAGCCTCCGCCATCACATACTTTCTGTGATTCCTTTGGAGCCGTGTAGCTGTTGGAACATACGAAAACTTGAATTACAATAAACGAGCCTTAAAAATATGCTGCCAGTGTTTTAGCATTCGGAGATGGTTTTGGCTTCTTTTCACCATGGCACTTGAAGATTGCATGTAAACCTCAAAGGATGAAATGGTGACTTGGATGGACATGTCTGCAGGAGGGTTGTACCTCACCCCTTTTTTGCTTAAACCATCCTGTCATCATGCAACTTAAAATACAGTTCCTTCCTGGCCATATGCAGCCCTTCACAGGGACAACAAGGTTCATCTGGAGCAGGAGTGGGCTACTTAATTGAAAATAATAGGGAAAAAGCCCTGTTAGGTCAAGTCTATTTTCATTTGCAAAAAAGAAATTGCAGTGAATCAGTGCAGCTACCCTAGGTAAAGGAAGTGAGATGATAATTTTTAGTTAACATTTCAAAAGTGAGTAATTACTGAGCTAGCCAAGCCCTGAAATTCTGTGGTACAAAAAAGTCCAGTGGCTTTCATTTATTTGGTTTTTTTTCTCATGTGGCAAAGTAAATTTTCTTGGATGGAAAGTTAGGATTTCTGGAACTTTTATGATACAAATCACAGGACAAAAGGCCTCATCTTGGAATAACAAACAGTTTGAGAGTGTGGAAAACACCATTATAGAAAACCAGGCATTGCAGAGAGATGAATATGGATATTCCTGTTGAATGTTTAAGTCATTATGTTATATAGAAGTCTAGAGGGATTTCTGGTTTCTCACATATACCCCAGGGCAAATTTCGTATGAAATATTTTCAAAATGCTCTCCAGTTAGAGATTTCAAGAAATTCTATAAATTCTTGGATTCAAGACACCTTCTATATAAAAATTTAATTAAAACTTTTATTTGTGTTCTTGTGGGTAAATGTGTATTTTGTGCATAAGTGCATGTTCACAGGAGTATTTTTTCCATGAAAAGGTTCATATGCTTGGAGGAAAGTTTGCAATAGGTTTGCAGGTTACCCTACTTCTATAAATTACTAGCATAACTCTCTTTCTCAAAAGGGTGTTGTTGTTGTTGTTTTTTGCTTGTTGTTTTTTTTTCTTAGTCAAATAATTCTATTTCTAATCTAATTTAGAACAAAAATAAACCTGTGCTTCATTTCTAGGTCTCGATACACTTTGCAAGGAAGGTTAACATCTTTGTAGAAAAAGACCATGAAGTAGAGAAAGAAAGTGCAAATCTGTCTGATATACCACACTGCTTCTTGAAACTTCTACCATTATAATAACTTTTATAGCCCCAAAATTTACATCTGTACTAAATGGGAATGATGATTTAACTGTGCTTTTATAGTTAAGGGGCAAAAAAGGACATATCGAAACTACTGGATTTTTCTGAAGAGATCTGAGTGCAGCTCTCAGGCCTCCTGTGTGACTTTCTACTCAGGTCAGTGCTTCAGCTCTCATTCCCTGGGAGAGGGGGTTGCCCTCCTTTCATAAACTGGGACCTGTAAAATTTCAGTGGTTGTTTTCAGTCAAAAGATATTGAGATGGGTGCTGCAATTGCTAGTAGAATTTTATGGTTTTTGTTCAAGAGAACGGGTATGAGATTAGACTATAATTGTTCCTTCCAGCCTTGCAAACCCATAAATATTTCTATTGAATTAATAATGGTGATGGGCTGATTTCTGCTGATCTTACCTCTGCTGGTTTTACGTTCTTAACTGAATAATGTGAGCAGATCCAGGCTCAGTAGTTTAACATTATGACAGTAATCACTAAACTATATAAATGTCTGTCGTGGGCTTTAAAATTGTTGCATCAGGTAATTATTAGTTGCCTTGATCTTAACAGCTATGGGAAAATGTTTAATTGCATTACATTACATTTTATTTATTTAAACAGTGCCTTTGTTTGATCCAAAGCACCAGGGAAGGATGAGAGAACATCATAAATTAATACTATCTGACAGGCCAGAAGTGTGGTCTGATCTGTTCTGTAGCACATTCATCTAAAGGGAACCAAAAAAAAGTAGTTAGAAATATGACACAATCCAGTATTACAGATAGAAAATGTTGTGAGACTTATTATTAAATCTATTAGATGATAGATTGCTTTGGAAACAACCATATGAAACGATGGATGTGTGGATTAATTTATCTATTCATCCACCCGTCTTTGACAGTTGACAGTATCTAAGTCCTAGATTCATAGTGGGTATGAGGCGATACTTTGCTGAGAGTGCAGTTGCTGTTAGTTAGGTCTGTTTCTTGGAAGCAGGATTTTCAGTTACAAGTGAACTACCTAAATCCCACCTTCAGTAAGGTTCAGACAATCAAGTCCCTTTGGAAATCTAAGTTAAAGTATCTAGCCTGATAATTTGCTGAACAACGAAAGTTTTTGTTTTTCTTTTTTCCTGGACGCCTTCAAAGATTAGCTTTTTGGTTTAAGGAAAATCAGAAGTAATAACGCCAGCAGGGACCCAACTAGCAGTCAGAAGACTTGATCTTCCTGGATATCTACCAACCTTTTGTGTGAAAATAATCAAGCAACTTTATTAGTGTATACTAACATTTCTTCTCTTACCTTTTATGTCTCCCACTGAGTTTTGGATAATTGAGTTTTTATACACAGCTCTTTAACAGCATGGGATTCTGACTGTGATAGGAAGACTTGTTTATGATTAATTTAGGCACAAACTAAACCTTGAGAAAAGTAAGTTTAAGATATTGTGGAAATAAAGACCTAGATATAATACACATTTATGTATATTCAGTTCTTCCAAAGACTGAAATCTATAATCAGATGGCCATTATAAGTCTATCTTCATTGATGACTATTATAGTCAGTATGATGTTGTCCCTGATATGGACACTTTTCATCTTTAAAAACTATGTCTATCTAGGGATTATGAAAACTTCATTAAAAATAATTGCAAACGTCTTATCAGAATTTCTCTCAGTACTAGCTATTGTTCTTATTTTAGGAAATTTTTGCTGACTAAGATGAGCCACAAGGAAAAAAAAATTGTTTTTCAAGAACCTTTCTGTCTTTTACTTTTGTAAATCTCACTTGGTTTCTCACTAAGGTACCTTAGTTGTTCTTTTTTAATTAGGAGGAATAAATCCAGGTGTTAAAGTCTACATTGACAATGCAGAAATAAAAGGTACCATACCCCCGTTCTCATGCAGTACCCAATTCTCAGTTGGTCTTATGATCCATTTCAGAACCAGAAATCTTATTTTCACTTTCCCCTAATACAACTCACTCAATTCTACATTGATTTATTATGCTTCTGTGCTGTAAATCTTATTAGCTCTGTGTGCATGTTTCTTTTACAAATACAACAGTGCCAGAAGTTTGTCCTCATCATAGTCAGACACTGTGTGAGCTTAATGGAAAAAGCATGAAAATGAAGCAGGCTGAGGAGAAAGAAGTGGAACCAAAGAATACTAAATATTGTAAGAATGAAATTCTAAAGTGAAATGTAATTGCATTTAAACATTTTAAAAATGTTTCCTTTTTTTTTTAAAGTCTTTGGGAACCTGAGTAAAGAGGTGTCATGGACTCATTCCTCTCTCTATTTCTGTCCCAGATTCATTTGGAATTGATGTTGATCAGCTAAACTTTCCCTTTTTACATGATCTTCAACATATCTGAGGTTTGCTTCCTATGACGGGACTGTATGAAGTCACAAAAAATAGTAGCAAGATAAAGAAAGACTAAATCAAACCATACAAAAAGTAGACATGTAAACATCTTTCACACATTTATGAATTTCTCTCTGGCTTTATTTCAGGGCAGATGCATCTGTAAATGTTAAGCCAAGAAAGTGAATTTTTACCAAGACACTTTTAGGAGTAAAACTGTTGCAAATAAAACCTATGTTATTTCTCTTGCCTATTCTTGGGTTGTCTGCATGCTTTATACGAATGAGCAGCACCTGAAAACTAAGCTGATTTTACTCATTGCATACACAAAGGAGGAAGTTAGAATATCCTTGACACTTAGAAAACAATAGTCCGCCTTAGACAAATTGTAGCTAAGGACCAGAATCTGAGCCTTTTTCTCCCAGCCTATTGCCTGCCATTTTCTTCCACACTTTCAGAACAGAAGACTTGCTGCTCTCTCTCCACATTTATTCTATTTTGGAAGGATAAAAAAATAAAAGGAATTTTTAAAAAAAGGGGAAAAAAGAGACAAAGAACCCTGGGTAGCCGGAGAAATTCCATGATAAGAAAGTCTCCAAATAAGATGAACTGTGCTTCTCCATACATTACCTAAGGAAAAGCATATACCTCATGATGCACCCCTCCTCCTGCTCTCCTTCTTCAGATTTAGACTTTTATTCAGTACAGTTGCAGGATTTTCCTGAAAAATTACTTTTAAATTACTGAGAGAGACATGGTCTCTTCCGTCATTACTTAGAGATTTAGAGATGGTTTTTGAGTCAGGTGACTTAGAAACCAGTCCAAACACAGCTTGAATTCTGAGGCTATTCCTAAGAAGTAGCAGAGCTGTGTTACTTGAAAAGTTCCTAAGTCAACCAAATCCCTGGCTGTGGAAGGAAGTTTTCTGGCTTGCCTTGTTAAGGCTGACCTCACCAGGGAACACCTCCTAGGCCCTACCTACAAGGATGTTCTAGGACCCTTGAGCAATTGTCATCTTCTCAAATCTTGTGTGGATCATTTCTGGAGCAACCCTCGCCCTCCATTCTCCAAGGTGCAAGACAGGCTCTGTACAGGCCTTGACCATATGACAGTTCCATGAGACAGTTTGTAAGGAAGAATCACTTCACTTACCCTAACTGAGACTGTAAACTATCTGGGTTAGCTTTCCATTCCTGTTTCAGAAACCTTCTCTCACCTTGAATCAACCATGCAGTTTCCTGTTTCTCAATTCTGAAAAATAGTTTATAACACTTCCCAACCTCGAAAGAGTTTTTCCACATAAAGATTAAAAATTGTACAATGCTAGCTCAAGGGAATCATAGAAACACCAAAACCAAATTTAACTTAGAGGTGTTTGAATGGAAAATATCCTAAAATCACAAGGTCTTACTATTATAGCTCTTCTTTCTTCCTCTGATGCATTCAGTATTGGCCTCTGTCACAAGCAATTGGTACAGCACAGGCGTGGATGGACCATTGGTCAGTATTGTTATGTCAGTTCTTAATTGTTTAATGTTCTGGTACAGATTTTTGCAACAGCATTGATGCTTAATCTAATTTTTGGAAGGAGAAGATGTCAGGCTGCCTTTTCCATTAGCTCACACAGTCTATTTAGTTTTCCTAGGTTGTTTGGAAGCTTGATGGGGTTTAATTGAAAATGTCAGAAGGGAACATTTTAATTTGACTGCATTTGATATTGTGGCTAATGCATTCGGCAATTCATTGTAATTCAAAGCACTCTTCACATTCCACAACTGGCATTGTTATTATTTTAAAAGGTGAGATCTTTCATTGTTAATCAACATGGGGTACTTAGAGTAGTTTATGCTATGTGTTAATATTTTTTATATTTATGTGCTACACCTTTACAAGGGCAAAAACAAATGTGTATTTTATGGTCTAATAAAGTCCCCCTCAATCTCCAACTTCCAAAAGATCACAAAATATCTCAGTTCTATGGACCTGATTCATTTTTCAATTGTTGGGCCAGAAAAAGAGCACTAAGGAGTACACACTAGGGACAGCAAATATTAATTTTTATTAGAGCATTCACATAGGATATGAGAAGGTGAAGGTCAAGCCCCTGTTTCCAGTTCTTATTTAGCCAGTTGTATAAAGATGTGTCTTGAAAGGCTGAAAGGCTGCAACCCAAACAACATAATACTGTTATAGTTATATGTTTAGAGAGCGGTCCTGAAATGCAGGTTCATGCTCCAAACATGGATTTCAAAAATTATTCCCATCCTCACATGAACATCAGGGTCCCCAGTTCCCAGGTACAACAGACTACAATGAACCTGCCTAAAAGCTTATACTTGGTTCTTTTACAGGACTTGATCCAGGAGACATACCAAAAATACATATCTAGACACGTCTGGGGTAAGATTTTGCCCCAGTTCAAGCTTCTCTGCACTTTAAATGTTAATCTGTTGCTCACAGACTAAGGGCCTGGAGCTGTCACAGCTCTATTCCTCGTAGCAACAACCAGCTATTTTCCAGTCCCTCCTGTGGTACAGCAATCAGCTTGTTTTTGCATATATCTGGCAAAGATACAACACAGAATCAAGTCAGGGTCATTTCCTTTCCCTGGGAAGTCTTCTGCTTCTAGAGAATTTTTCCTACCCTTATGATATTTAAGGAAAATATTTTTAATGAGAATCCTGAAGCAGACTGTACATTAATTACCACAATTAGTAGGTTGAAATTTCCAGATATAGATGATTTTGTGCCTACCTATTTGTGAGCAGCTTGAACCATGCAAGACTTTTTACTAGAATAAATATATAAAGGTAAAGAGGTTAGGCAAATATGAGGTTCACTGAAAGCTGAGATATTTCAGAGCCTCGGTCCTCTGTTGATTCAGCTCTGAGCATTTTAAGTGAACTGAAGTGTACATTAACTTAAAGTCATTCTCACTTAGCAACATTTGCAACACATTGGTATTAACTGGAAACCTTGAAGTATACAAAAAATAAATAAAGAAAAAAACACACAGTGACTGATATATTGAAAGGTTTGACCTTGTTTTGGTTTAGCCCCAGTCAGCAACTAAACACCCCACAGCTGCTCACTTACTCCTCCCTTAAGAATCAGAAGAGTAAAAGTGAGAAAACTCATGGATTGAGATAAAGACAGTTTAATAGGTAAAGCAAAAGCTGCATGTGCAAACAAAACAAAACTAAACTTCCCATGGGTAGGCAGCTGTTCAGCCATCTCCAGGACAGCAGGGCTCCATCGCGTCTAATAGTTACTTGGGAAGACAAAAGCCATCACTCCGAACATCTCCCCCTTCCTTCTTCTTCCCCAGCTTAATATGCTGAGCATGACGTCATATGGTGTGGGACATCTCTTTGGTCAATTTGGGGTCAGCTGTCCCGGCTGTGTCCCCTCCCAGCTCCTTGTGCACCCAGCAGAGCACAGGGAGCTGAAAAAGACCTCGACTACTGTGAGCACTACTTAGCAACAGCTAAATCATCTCCACATTATCACCACTGTTTTTAGCATAAATCCAAAACACAGCCCCATACCAGGTACTATGAAGAAAGTTAACTCTATCCTAGCTAAAACTATGACAGACTTATTTTCTTAACTCATAGCGGTGTTTAACTTAGTGTTGAAATACAAAGTCTGCATGATAAAGCTGTGACTACTGTGTGATTTGATTTCCTTGAACAACAGCTTGCTATCTACATGAAGCATTAAAAATTTAACAAAAAAGGGGAGACTCCAAAGAGTCTTATTCAGTAGCTGGGATTATGGTCAAGCTTCCTCTCTCCTACGTGAAGAGTAAGACCTCTTTCCTCGGTATTTCATTGACTGAAGGTCTTGTAATTCCTCATTCTCTACACTAATGCTATCGCATCCTTCCAATGTGTTTTTTGATCAATGTTATATTGTTCATAAGTCCTGAAGTCAAAAAAGATTTACAAAACATGTCCAGTAAGTACAATTGATGAAAAATGAAAATTTCGAAGCAGAATTATCCTTCTCAATCCCTACCAAAGACACACACATTTTTATAGATATTGTCAAAAAATGGTTTTTTCCGCCCTAATAATCCAAGTCCAAGTATTCTATATATTTCAGTGCAGTTCTGCTACCAAAGAAGAAAGGCCCCAAAACATCAATTATGTTATGTTCATCTTAATAACTTTATCACTAAGGACAAATGTACAGGATTTGTGTCTAAACTAAGAAGTTTATTTTATCCTTACTTTTATTTATGGAAGTGATAATGGGATTTTTAGTGAAATAAAAGGATATTTTTAAAATCATTTTTATAATTAACACATTTTAAAACTTTATGTTTCTTATCTTTTTAAAAATAAAAAAGCTTGTAAAATATACACAAAGACATAAAAAATCTCTGTTGACCTAACTCTATTAATCAGCAAAACCAAACAAAAATAAACTGTGTAACCAGATAAAATCCATACAATTCTTGCTGTAAATTAAATACTTTTCTTTATTAAATTTTGCAATATAAACTGATTTTCATTGATGGATATGTGTTATGATGTGAAAATATCAAGTTAATTTGTATACAGTCTTTCCAGTGTGGCACGATCTTTATAGTAAATGTCTGATGTAGATGTACTCTAGCATTCCTAATAATATAATGTAGAGAGTAAAATGATCTGCAAATAAATCACAAATTTATACAGAAGGCAAAAAATAGATAAAACCTTGCAAAAATTGTTGTTAATCTCTTTTTTTTAGCATAATAAAAAATTAATATACTTGTTTAAGATCTCTAAAAAAAAGAGGTCCGATTTAAGATAACTGTTATATAGAAAGTCTGATTTTTGAGAATTTCCCCCCCCCCCCCTTAATATTTCAGGGAAGAAGTTAAAATAGTCCTTCATTCCTCTGTGCTCAATACACACACGCATCCCTGAACCAGTGTTTCAGAAATCTGAAATATTTCATTGTAGCTTTGTTTGAGATTACCCTATGTCTCTTCACGTTGTTCTCTCTCATGGGAATTATAGGTTGAGTTTGTCATCATCTCTTTTCTCTTCTACACTAACATGATTCAACCAAGAAGTCTGCAGCAACTAAATCATAGCTTCCTCTAGTCAGTACACAGGTCAGGTTACTGCAGATTACTGTTGATCTGACCCAAAACCTCATGTTTCATTTAGATCAGGGCTCTCCTCTTCCTTGAGCATCAACAGAGATTATACTGCAGCAGTTTCCTCAGGAGTGGGGTAGCAGATCAATCAGTCTTACAATGCTACACTGAGGTGGAAAAATAATGCAAGGGGTAGACGGAAACCTTATGTTGTCTGGAGCCTGCCACTTGAACAATTCTCCTTTAGATTTTCCATTTAACAATTGGAAAAAAAGAATAATAATGACATTGTCCCTGATGGGGAAAAAACATCTCTCGTGCTCAGTTCACAGATCTAATTCTTCTGTACCTCTGAGGAACTGGCACTTTCATTCATTACATTTCATTCATTCATGTGAAGGGTCTGAAGGCCAATTAGGTCACTTGATGTCATGGCTAAGACAATGAGCATCACACCAGCTTTTGCATGCAGATGCAGGATTCTTAGTGCCAGACAGGGAAGGTGAGTACCCACCAGAAAGGGTCTGTGTCATTGGCTGCATTACCAGCCAAGCTGAGAGCAGAAACCTGGTTCCATGTGCACATGAGAATGATATCGCTAACAGGCTATTACGAAGTATTTCTCATACATGGTCAGAATTTATTTTCTGCTATAAAACAATTCACAGTCCTTGGTGTGATTGTGTCTGCCACCCTTCGTTGTTGTTGGGAAGGTGCATATTTGTGCATGTGTGTTGCGGGGTAACAGAGACACCAGCATAATCAGAACATAGTCAGAGGAACATAACGACTGACCAAAGTATGAAGTGATTAGACAAACCCTAGTTTTAACATTTTCATCCTCTCCTCTATATCATTCAGAGATTGGTTCCAGTATAAGACAGAGCAACAATGCATTTATCTCAACCTCCAGTGCTACATACCATTGCCAACATTATCTCTACATCCTATCATATTTTGTCATCTACTGTTCCTGGGAAACCTGATCCCTCATTTTAGGCAGACCCCAGTTCCCTTCACTTGTATACAAGTCTCAGCCTAAGAAGAAATCTGCTTTGCAGTTCATGTGTCTCTAATTCATAGCAGCACTATGAAGATTATAATGACTTTTCTTTTATCTCTGCTCAGCTAATACACTGGTGATTGGGGAGAAAACAGAATATTTTAGTCAAGATCCTCTATGTTGTTTGACACTCTGTGGTTGGTTCTATTTTTCACTCAGCTTCAGATTCTTGGGGAGAACTAAACCCAGTGCAGCCTTTGATCTTTTTGACTGGTTTCCTCAGTGGATGAAGCAGCCTTATAGAAAGGGCACAAGCCCTTTTTAGATGATTACATGCTGTACATTTTCTATCTCATTCAGCACCAGGGTGTTTGCAAAAAGCTCACCATCACTGTTCCAGCCTGTTTTTATGTGGGCCTCTATTATCTACAAAAAACACTTCCTGATCTGCTTTCTCAGAAGGTCCATATTAATTTGCTATGATCATTTCATTTTCTACGCTTTCTTTCACCTCGTATTAGTTTCTGCTGAGGCAGGCAAACTGCATATGCTATTTTTCTCGGCAAGCAAAAGAGGTCTTTTTTGTTCCTTACTGTGACACATGTTCTTTTCTCTTTTTTTTTCCCTTTTCTTTTTCGTTGTGCTTTTGAATTATATGCCTTAGTATTTTAATATTCTTATCTGATTCTTCAATTTAACAAAGTCCTGGTTATCCCATGAAGATTGGCTGGCATAAAAAGTCTTTCCACTCTTGAGTATTGCAATTTTTCTTTCCCCATTACTGTCCTTTGGTTTAGGCAATACAGTTTCATGCTACTCCTATGAATTTATGAGGCAAATATTTATTAGGAGAGGTATTTCTGCTCTCACCCATCCATTCGTCATCTTAAGACACCATGGTTTTTCACATCATATTTCTGTTTATAATACCTTTTCTGGTACCACCCTCCCCAGAAATATATTTGAAAAGTTCATTGAAAAATTCAGGCTTCAGTAGCTCAAAGAAACAAAAATTAAACAGGCAATAGTTCTACTTTCACTGCATGGCAAATGAGTAGACATATGTTATGATGATGTAACATTTTTATGTTGGCATTTTATTGGATAAGCAGCATATTCAGATATGGCTTTTTCCCTATATTAAAGTTCACATACTGTTTATCAAGATTATAGTTTTGTCAATTATGGGGTTTTTTTCAGGATAACCATGATAAAGCCATGTTTATACTCTAAAAGATGGGTTGATGAAGATTGTCTGCTAGTTAATTTCATTAGTCACTGATAAACGAAAATTGAAATATTCTTGACCACTTTGGTATCTTCTCAGTAGGTGCAAGGGAACCTGATCCACCATTCTATCAAAAATATCCTGGTTTAACCTGAAATATCATAAAGAACTTTAAAAAGTAGGTATAAACAGAAAATATGAGGAGGAAAAAAAGGTTCTTTTTCTTCAAAATCAATTGAAATATTTCATTTTGCCTGTGGAATTATCTGTTGTGGGGTAACCTTGCATTAACGTTTGCTCAAACACATTTTGAAATGGAAAATTCCATTTGCTTCAAACACCTCAAAGAAAAACATTTCAGTAAGTCCACAACTTTTTCTTTTGCCGCCACAAAAATCAATGAATCCAGCCCTTTCCTGTGAAAGGTTTCAGTTTCGATGAATCACCTTTTTCTGATGAAAAAGTGTTTTGCTGAAAAATTCTCACCCTGCTCTGTTTACTGTAGTGGCTTAGTTCTGGATGAATGCTTCTAGCAATCAGGATGGCAGAGGAGAATATAATCTGCAGGGCTATTGACTACTTGTTGAAGGCCAAAGAGAAGTTAACAACAAAACCTGCTGCAATGTACATTTAAGCCAGTTCGAGCAGAGAGAGGCTTATCACAGGTCTCAAGTGGATGGAGGCTTCTATTTAGCTCTCTTGGTAAATCTGCTGCATACCCTTTTTTGAACGTGCTGCATACATCCAGGGCCTGAAAGACCCATCCTATTCCATGCAAGTATTTTAGTCTCATAATTCATATCAACCCAAGGGAACTGAGGGTGTCACAGCCACTGATCCAGCTGTGCGTGTACCCCTGGACAGTACAGCCCAACTCAGACTGGATTGAGCAGCATGTCCACTTTGTTTTGAGATTTGATAGTAGTTGCAGAACCAAAATCTAGTTGTGTAGTACAGGCCTGTAAAATGTTTTGTGTGCTTCATTATTTTTCTTTCATCATACCTATCTGGCAGTGTAAGACTTAATAAATAAGTCGGTTAGTCAGTAAGTTAATAAGTAAGTACGTAAATAAATAAATAAATAGATTTATGTTCAAAAACCTAACAAGTTAAAAACTAAACATTACTACTCTGAGGGAGGTAAAATCAATAGGACTTTTTCCAGCATTTGGACTGAACGTTTAGTATAACAGAAGAAGAATATTTTATGCTTTTGTTAAAATCATATCAAAACAAAACAAGCCAGGGAAACAAAAGAAACCCCGAAGTGCTACAAGTAGATTGACCACCCTGTAACTAGTCATTGTAGTATCAGACTTTGACTGTGCAAACCTTCCATTTAGTGCTCATTTAGCACTGTCTTTTAGTCCCACCCATGAAAGCCCATTTTAGGAGAATTAACATAGTTCTTCATAAAAAGAAAGAAGAAAGAAAAGAGAAAGAAGAAAGCCACTTGTAGCTATTATTTATCATTACAGTTGCCTAGTCCACTAAGCATCTCTTCTACTAAGCTCATTTTAAGACAATTTTTGCTGAAAACACCTCAAAGAAACAAATAAATGAGAGAAGAGTTGGAAAAGAAAAACAGAACAATTACATGATTCAACCAAAATTACTAGAATAGCCAAAAATAGAAATTCAGGCTTCAGAGAATCCCATTTTAACTAGTGAGGCAAGCAATTGACTAATCTGAGTCACTGTGGATGTTCTTTCTAAAGAAAGTACATTCAATACATAAAAGCACTTGCTTATTTTGTTTCAACATTCCCATCTAAGGAAAGATTTGCTGAGGGCGTCCACCCACCACTCTTCACATTTTTAGCTACCCATCATTTACCTAGGAAAGAAACTAGAATTAAAGTGTGTCCTACAGAGAGCATTATCAGCAGCCAAGGTGGCAATGGGGCTTCCTGGTTTAGGAGGTGAACACAAAGTCTCTTTCAGAACGTAAATGAAACAATAAAGAAGAGAACTGTTGGTGGTTGCTTGCAGGGCCACAATGAGCCCTGAGGCAGAGAGGATCTGTAGGTATCAGACCCACGAAAACACAGTCTACTCAACCTTAGTTTGAGTGTTAACACTTCTTGTACAGATATTAATGGTATAAGCATTCTCTCTTTTCGTAATTTTTTTTTTTCTGTGGCATGAGTCCTTTGGCTCCTGACAGACCTGCCATCATTAACACAAAGTATCAGAATATCCCTTCGTTTCTGTTGTGAAGGACTTTCTCACCTGTTAGTAAACATTGCCTTCAAGTCAGAAACAGCTCATTAGGTGCATATTTGAAAAATTACTTTTTAAAGACTATCTCAAACTCCCACAGTGACATTTTTGAAGGAACAGGGGTGACAGAGGTATCACATGCAGCAGGTGGAATGATCGAATACATGGAGCCATCTCACCAACCATTCTTTTCACAGTTTTTCTGCTGGTCTTTTATATTAAATACTTGAAAATGGATGGAGTGTTCAAATCACTAGAGTGGTTCATTAAGTAGCAAATAAATATCAGGACTAGTAACTTGGAGATTTTGGTGAAATTTGAGACCTGAATTTCAATGCATGATAACAGAGCTACAAATTGGGTAAAGAAAATAATAATTTAAGAAATAAGTGTAGAGAAGACACTCATTGCTCAACCTAGCATTTAAAATATACAGTTATGGATACTGATATTGCCAACCTGAAAAGTTAATATAATCCTGAAAAAAAAATCTTGAAAATTGGGTATCTGAAAGGACTTGCACCTCCAACCTTAAGTACATTCTTGTTTGTGAGACTATAAATTACATTTTCTTTTTAATTATTGTTGCAATTTTTTTATTTACCACATGAATAAATGAGATACGTTCTCTGGCCTGAAACTGTAAAAGTTGTTCATTGAATGACAGAAGCTGGAAACCTAAATACCATTGAGGATTTGAGGTTTAATCCCTTTTGAAAAAAAGAGCATAAGGAAGAGACATTTTCATGTATCCATGTAACACTGGAATCTGGGACATGTAATGCCCCTATGATTTATTTCGTAATACTACTTTCTTTCTCATAGAATTCTCAGAGTGAGATTCTCAATCCCTTTTGGATCTGCTAAGTACTGCTATAATGTAAATAACAGTAAATAGATTTATTTTTCTTCTCCTGCCAAGCCAATCTAATTTGGTCTCTTCCATCACACTTATCACTAGAACACCTGACAAGATGTCCAGTCGCTTTTGAAATTCTTGACAAAGAATCCTAATTTGACCTGGGACAAAACTAGCCTGAAACCCATTAATGTCAATGAAAGGTGGGGCTGCTTACAGCAAAACTGAATTAGGTCTAATATGGCCACAAGTCATACACTTTATTTCAAAAGTGGGATTTTTTACACTTGATAAAAGGCAGAAACGACTAGAAATGCATTCCTTTTCTATTTAACAGCTTAAAGATCCTCTGTAAGCATGGAAAAAGAGTGGACATGGTTTTTCTTGAGTAGAAGAAATTCAGATTTGTATTTTAATGGCCTTAAAGTTCCATTTTAATTACGGGAAAATAATTTGAGGGGGATTGGTAACAGGCAAAACTTTGAGACCTTTTGTTCTTTAGTGCAGTGAAGGAAACCTCATTAGAGAGGATTTTCTTGGTTAGCAGGGCTTCGGGGTTAATGAGCTGTGAGTGATAATATATAGTAGTAATCCCTCATGGCTGTAACAAGTTGTATTTTATAAACTCCTTAATCTCAATAGTGAAAGAGATGTGCGGTATGGGAAAAAGAAGAAACTAATTTACAGGGCTCAGGGAAATTCCAGAGATTTTGCTCCCTGTCTGGAAGTTATCTGGGAAAAATAAATACAGATACCACATAGGCAAAGGAAAGAAATATTATTTTTATAGTTACCTAAATGGTGTCCCCAGAATGACAGGTCTGAGCACTTTCTGAACTCCCTTTCTAGATAGACAAGAGCTATTTACATGTGGAAATAGCTCCATTTGTGGAATAGTTGCACATTTACATTTGGAAATAGCCCAAGAGAGTATTTTTGGTGAAGAGTCAATGGAAATTAATAATCTTAAAGGTAATTTTGAGGGTCAGGGTCAGATATACTAAAAAACAAATCCATCCTTATTAATAAAGTTAAAAAAAGAAAAAGTAATAAGCATGCAATTGTTGCAAACTTACCTGCCAGGAGCAGGTAAGTTACTTGGGGACAGAGCCCCACACCCTGTTAGTGACAAAGGGAACATTAAATTGGGGTTTAGAAAGGTTATTATCCTGCTAAACCACCTCAAAACAGAACACAAGGGGTACCTTCAGCCAGAAAGAAAGAAAACTGTGCTTTCCATATCTACCTTGAAAGCTTTTCCTTCTGCTGACAGTGTCAATGAATTTTCCTGTACTGGCTTAGATTTATTTTCTTAGAACACCCTTCTATCTGAAAGTAATACAGATAATTCCAGGAGAAGAAATGTAAAAACTCAGTACTTCCAGAGGAAATTAAAAACCAGGTCTTTTGTTACCAGTTATTATATTTTGTGAATCAATCTATCAGCTTTCTTCACTCAAGGGACCAGGACCCGTTAAATTAAGGAAATTAGGATCACACTCCAGAGCTGGTCTCCAACAGAAAGCTTGGAAAAAACTATAGTAAACTTTTCTGGGGCTTGAGACAGGAGGACATACTTCAATTTACCTGTAGAAGCTTTCTGTTGCCCAAGAGAAAAAAATAGATCAATTGGAAGGATAAAACATGTAATGCAAAATATAAAAAGTAACTTATTTTTTCCCCCAGAGATTTTTTAGATTTCAAATTAAAGTAATATTGTATACAAATGTTTACATTTTTCTACAGCTGCTTATTAGCAAGACCCCTTTGGAAGACCTTCTAATTATAAACAATGATATTTGAGACCCTTCAGAAATTTTTTCAGCTTAGGATAATATGTAACACGTGAGTTATCTGAGGTACCACTGTTTACGTTTTGTGAGAGACAATTGTGTGATCGTTTTATCTTTCCAATGAAATGTTGTAAACATTAATCCTTGCGACGCCCATGCCAGTGTGATAACAAGTATTAAACTTAAACTGATGTCAGTCACTGTAATGCTGTTGACTAAGAGTCGTTGAATTTTCTTCCCTTCAAAAATGCTTTTCAATAGAAAATTAGGATTTTTGCTATTTACGTGTTAAAAGGATCTCCTTTATTGAGGGAAAAAATAGTCTTGAAGGAAACAATTCAAGGAACATGTCAAGTGGGCTTAAAAATCTGTATTTTGCTTCTGATAATTTGCTATGATTTCTAGGGGAATTGCTCATTAGGTGCTGTACTTTCCCTGAAGAGGCAAGTTCTTCAGCTTATTACTGTATTTCATCTTTCAGGATGTGCTCTTGAAAAAGTAATAGATATTTCAGCTTTCAGTTGAAGTATTTTGATTTTTTTTGTAAAAAAACAATATTACAGGATGTTTCTAATGAAGTAATGAAGTCCCTGATCAAAGTTATCTAAAAGCAGCTTGTGATTATTTGTCTGGTTGGCCACTGATTTACAACAAGCCTCTTACTTTTCCTTTCAGCACTGTTTGAGGACTTTACCAAGGGTATAAAGATGAGGCTTTTCATGGAAGTGCTTTATGTCTTTCTTTTATTTATATAAGATCAAGGAACCAGGTGAGTTTTGTTTTATCCTGCTATTTAATTTGAAAATGTTTCATTCTGCCTAGAAGAAGATGGAGACAACTGTTTTGTTTGGTGTAGTTTTGAGAAAAACAGAACATTTACCCTAAAGTGCAAAAAACAATGCAGCAATACTGAATAAACTGTTTGGTACATATAGATATAAATATGTATAATTGGGTATATATATATGTTTTACCTATATAAAAAAGTAATTTGCTTGCACTTAGAGATAAGAGCCTAGAAGCTAAAATAGGGGTTTATGATTTGAAATGGTTTAAGATTTTAATACTTTAATTTGTATAACACAAATCATTTTACAAGAGGAAGCAATAACATTGCCGTATTAATAATAAATTAAGCAAATTCCCTAAACTCTCATAATCTAATAGATGAGGACAAGGCTTTTGTTGGCTTTGGTAGACTCTGGATTAAGGCTGTGGCAAAAAAGATTACACTCGTAGCGTCCTAATCAAGTAAAAAAGGTAAGTGAGAGGTTCTGTATAGAGTGGAGCGTATACTTTAAGTTAAAGACATGCTGAAATGTTGCCCTGAACAAGGATGTTTCCCTAAAGTAAGGCTATGGGCTAGCTGCCCAGCTTATGATATAATGTGAAGAGGGATAGGGAAGTCATGCACAGGAAGAGTATAAGGAAGAGCAGGCTGGGGAATGCAAAACATACAGGGCCAGGGAGGTACCATTGTTTGGAACAAAAAACTGAAACACCTTGGAACAAAAATCTTGAAATAAATTTGGAAATAAAGTATAATATTACCATAGAGTCATATTGTCAGTAACAGCACTGTTGGAGAAAACAAAAAAAAAAAAAAGAAAAAAAGAAGAAAGAGAGAATAACTGACTGGTAATATTTTAAAGGGTAACCAATGCTCACTAGCAGCTGCAGTAAGACATTAAGTAATAGAGCACAGTAATGTTAACAGCTCTCTTGGTAAGAGTGGTAAATGAAATAAACCTCAGCATTCGGTGTATCATTAATCTATAGTGAATAATGGCACTGGTAGTGTAAGGAGATTAAAAAGGGCATTGTAAACATTTGTGGCTGTATAATATACAAATTAAAAATGTGTGAACGCTTGCAGCTGCATAATCTACAAATTAAAAAGTGTAATAGCATAGCATTAATTACTGGCTGATCAATTCACCCATAATTGCTGGCATGTAGATGAACAATTACAGGTCCAAAATGTTATTTGAGAAAAAGACATTGACCTTGGAACCATAAGAAATGATAATATAAGGTAATACAGGCTTGTGTCAAAATTCTCTATCAGTATTTGCTGTTGCAGGCTAGTTTGCTTGGCAGCCCTAATCATACTTTTTCCTGTATGTTATTGTGCCTGAAGTAGGCTATTTTATGTTTAAATTACAGAAATATCTGACTGCGGAGTATTTCCTGTAATCACTGTATATAGATGCTTATAAGCATGTAACTCTGTAGATATGTAAGCAGGACCACAGATTATTACAGGAAGGGGTTGATATTACAGCCAATTAGTGAAGCTGCTGAGCATTTCCCCATTACCTCAGCCCACTTCTATTTGCTAATGTTTACCAAATGTCAATGGCTTAGTCTGTTTGGTTCAGATTTCTTGGTTGCTGTTTCTTTGAAAATGTCAGCCAGAACCCTGCAAATATTTCAGAGAATGAACCTACAAAACCTGCAAAAGGGAAGAAACCTTGGGACTAAACGTAGAAAGAGATACTCGGGTGGAGACTGAAAGTATGGCTAACCTAAGACTGAGGGTCAAAGATGGGAAGCAATGAAAAAAGGCTAGTCTTGAAAAGGGAGAGAAGGAGGAAATTAAATCTTTTCATGTGTAGGCACATCATCCTGAATTTCATGCTGCTTTTCTACTGGAAGGAAGTAACTGAATAATTAAGAGCAGACAAATCTGACATTTCCTTCCTTGTGTTTCAACAATAATAAGTTTTATAATGTGATGCATAAATTTTATATACAATATTTAGGCCTTGATTCTACACGTTACGTCCACTTGCTAATTATCTAAATAATTCCACTCATTTTAATGTAACTTCTATACACTTACAATCTATTTTATGTACACGCAGGAGGTTCTGTTGGTCCTCCTCTCAGTCCAGAGACATCCATAGTTCTGCTCACTTGCTCACAATATAAATTTTTGCCTGCCTGTATACAGTCTTGTTTGATTACACAATTCACCTCCTACCTACATAATTTCAGTAATATTTTTCCTGTCATGTTGTCATGCAGTATTTCAGAGTCTGTGCAACAAAAGACACCAACTAGTTATTGGCAATAGCCGAGGATATTTGGAAAGCTTTTTCTCTCAAAAGAAAGTTTAGTACTGGGTTCAGTAAAATCCCTTGACTGAGAAAAATTCCTCTAGCAACTGAAAGCATATGACCCCAATGCTCTGTTCTCTGGACTGGTTCTCCAAAGAATACAAAATCAAATTCAAGGTCTTAGTCCTGATAGTCACAGCTCTCCATGGGATCTGCACAGGTTATCTGAGAAATTACCTCCTCCTGTGCAGAGCTGACTGTCCATAACAGAAAATGGTAACTCTGACTCTAGGAGTGAGACTTGAAAGTGCTGAGGGTATCTGTGCACAGAGTCCCAAAACACATCAGCGAGGCCAAGAAATGCAACCTTCCCAGCAAAAGTATGAACGAAAAAAAGCAAAAAAACCCTCAGACTCACTTACTTGATTTAGTTTTGTTCTCTTATATTTGGCAAGGTAATCTTTAAAGTGTCTGAGACAGTGGAGCAAGGCAGTAACTTCTAGAGTTTCACATTTTGTGTGTAATTTTCGCCAATGTTTTGCACTTCTTTCTTTAAAGTTACTCCTTGTTAACAGATCACTTATACAACACCTGTTTTAGAAAGAACTTAAAACTTGAAATTCACACAGGAGGTGTGGTTTGTCCTGCTGCAAGTCATGGCGAGTTTATCAGCTGCCTCATCTTATTTGCCTGCACATGTTCTCTGTGTGTTCGTGACCAATGGAGCAGAGTCTGGATGGAGGCCTGTCACTAGTGGTGCTCCCCAGGGGTCTGTGCTGGGTCCTGTCCTGTTCAACATATTCATCAGTGACCTGGATGAAGGCACAGAGCGTACCCGCAGCAAGTTCACTGATGACCCCAGGCTGGGAGGAGCGGCTGATACGCCAGAGGCTGTGCTGCCACCCAGCGAGGCCTGGGCAGGCTGGAGAGCTGGGCCAAAGGGAACCTCAGGAAATTCAACAAGAGCCAGTGCCAGGTCCTGCCCCTGGGGAGGAACAGCCCCCCGCACCAGCACAGGCTGGGGGGGACCTGCTGGAGAGCGGCTCTGCTGAGAGGCCCTGGGGGTGCTGGGGGGCAGCGAGGTGACCCTGAGCCAGCACCGGGCCCTTGGGGCCAAGGGGGCCAAAGGTATCCTGGGGTGCATTAAAAGGAGTGTGGCCAGCAGGTCGAGGGAGATTATCCTCCCCCTCTACTCTGCCCTACTGATGCCACATCTGGAGTGCGGTGTCCAGTTCTGGGTTCCCCAGTTCACAAAGGACTGGGAAATACTGGAGAGAGTCCAGTGGAGAGCTACAAAGATGATGAGGGGACTGGAGTATCTCCCTTATGAGGAAAGGCTGAGAGACTTGGGGTTGTTCAGCCTGGACAAGAGAAGACTGAGGGAGAATTTCATCAATACCTAAAAATATCTAAAGGGTGGTGTCAGAATGATTGGACTAGGCTCTTTTCAGTGGTGCCCAACGCCAGGCCAAGGGGCAACGGGCACAAGTTGGAACATGGGAAATTCCAGCTGAACATGAGGAAAAACTTCTTTCTCGTGATGGTGCCAGAGCAGTGGCACAGGCTGCCCAGAGAGGCTGTGGGGTCCCTTGCCTGGAGATATTCACACCCTGCCTGGATGTAGTCCTGTGCCCCTGCTCTGGGTGTGCCTGCTCAAGCAGGGGGGTTGGAGAAGATGATCTCCAGAGGTCCCTTCCAACCCCTACCAGTCTGTGAGTAAGCGTTGATGTGCTGGACATGATGCCACAAACCCCAGGGAAAAGCATATGGAAATTCTGCCCCTGGGCTTTGAGGGGTGATGTATTCTCCAAGCACAAGCTTTCTGGGACACGATTACCAGGGCAATCTCCGCTTTGTGGCATCTTTGGAAGAACGACAGACAAGCATGATGGGGCATGTCCTATGGGCACCATCCATCGCAAGATGCTTGAGTGTGGGTGGTCTTGGAGTCAGCTCCAGCTGGGACACAGTTATATCTGTCAACTTTACCCTGATACAGTTACAACTGTAAATAATACGCTCTCTAGTTTCTGTCCCTTTTCTCTGGTGTTATGCGCACCCTCAACTGTCTGCAGCAGCCCCTGTGCTAATGGATTTGTCTGGGCTGGATAATGGCAACTTACCAACACCTGAACCTTTCTTTCCTACGGAAAAATATGAGGCTAACAGTGATGGTTTCTTCCTCCTTAATCTTGGTTCTCATTAGGATAGTTTTATATATTTCCTATATATTTTTACATCTTGCAATGGCCTGTGATTCCATCTTACATCCAAATTCATTATATTTTATATATATTTTACGTATGTGAGATAGTATTTCTTCTATTTGTTCCTTTTGATACCTGATTTGGCACACAGCAGTTTGCCCTAGGTGGGAAAATTATCTTCTGCAGTGAAAAAAAAAGGTAAAAGAACATTTCACACTTTTTTAGATATAACTTTTGTTTAAAAATAGGGGTCTTTTTCTGAGAAAACAGTGAGAAAACAGTGAGAAATTAAATATTTTTTTCTAATAAAAAGAATTTAAAAATAGATTTCTGGTTAATAGAAATATATACTTTAAGATATTTTTATAACAACAGGTATTTTAAGATGAAATATTTTTATTGAGATTTTTTTTTGTTGTTTCTGTCAGAAGTTAGATTTTTTTTTCTAGTTATGGTCTCATTGCCTCGTTCTTTACTGCTTTTATAGAAATAGTGTTATGGTGGCAGTTTTAGTAACTCAGACTGAACCCAACCTGAATTTGCAGTTTGAAACAGAGTAATAAGTAACCTTGGGTTATTTATGAGTGTCACAAAACCTAAAAGTCAAAGGAGACAAAATATGAAATATAAACCAAACCTCTTAACAACTGATAGTGACTTTTAAATGATTCGGGCTTTGTACAGTCAGTTTGATATACATTGTACAACCACATACTTGTGAAATAAAAATGGTCCAACCACTGAAAGGCTGTCATTTCTTCCCCTGAATGTACATCAAATTATGTTGTGCTGTGCAGATAGTTATCTTTTAAAATGCAAACATCCAAGTCTGCCTGAGATTGCTGAAGAAAGGCTGAAGAAGTACAACAAAATGCTTTTTAAAAAATCCTGGCTTCATATATTTTATGGTAAGCAGTTACAGCTGCTATATTGACAATTAGGCTTAAATGGTGGCTGTCTTTCTTGGATGTTACAGTAGATATTGGAAAGGGTATTTTGGTGCCAGAAAGCTTGATAGAAAGAAAACTAAATGGGATGAAAGGAGATCAGGATCAAAGATCAAAGGAAATGAGCTCTGCCATCAAAGATGGAACCTTCACTGCTACAAAAGCCTTCCCTATGATGTCCCTGAGCTATGCAGGGCAACCTGAATAGACGGAATAACAGAGAGGGAGCAATATCTTAAGAAGTCTGGTGCAGCTGTAACTGTGATTCACCTCAAAATATATAACAAGGCCAGACCCTGCATCTCCTTTTCTTGAGCAGGACATTCTTGGAAGTCCTCACTAGAAAAAGCAGTGCGTCCCTTTTTAATTTTTCTCCTTTGGGATATGTTTGTCACCAAGAATAAGGACTGAATTTCAACAACAACAATAATGGCAATAGGTAACTTTGGGTTTTTTTCCCACTTCTACTAAAGAAAGACACTATTATCTGAAAGACTGTGAAACATGAGATTTTTCACTACCAGAACTTCCTACAGATAAGGGAAAAAGGATTATGGAATGCCAATGAAAAAGATGTTTGGGTTTAATCTTAGTTTAAATACTTTCTCCTCATGTTGTCAGTGTTTTTCATAAAATAGGGCACATATTTTTTTCAGGTTGACCATTTCATGGAACAAAACAGTACAAAAAAATCTGTGTATTTAAAACCTGAAATCAGACCTAAAGTTATGTCATGACTAAACATTTTTAATGTCTTCATTAACAGTTTGGACTCATTTATTCTTTAAAATTGGTGCAAGATTTCCCAAATCCCCATATCATCTAGAAATCATTGGTCATACGTTGAAACCACACAAACTTTATCCCAGCATTTGTCACTTGATGTTATGTAATGTAGTCTTTGGCACAGAGCTAGGTTCCCCTCAGCCTCAACACTTAGTTTGCCCTTTAATCACAAAGCATTTGCCCATCAGTTTTAGTCTGTGAGAAAGGAAGCACTGTTTCAGGGAACTGATGGTTCATGTTGTGCCTGATGGGGAAGATGAAATTTGAAAAGAAGAGAGTCCATTGGTCAAAATCTTTAAGAAAGTCCTTATGGAGCAGGTCAGTTGGAAGATCTTGCTTGTTATCTGGTAAACAGCTGATTCTACAGCTCCTTTTACACATAAGTAGACTGAACCTCTGTTTAAAAAGGGGAAAGAATGTTAGGAAATAAAGGCCATTTGGCTTCTCAACATAAGGCAAGACTTCTCTTTCACAGCACTTGTACATCCTGCTAGGAGAATGAAGGGAAAATAAAACAACCAAGACCAGATGCAGCTCTTGACATATCCTATGCAATCATTTTGACAGGCGGTTTATACAGTTATAACGAATGTTTCTTTCTGAAATTTAACAATTGTTTCCATGACGCTGATGTCTATTGAACTGTGTTTATATTTATTACATTGTGGAATCATTATCCTGTTTTATACATTAGTAGCTTTTAGATGGATTGAAATTTTATATAAATTCTCTTCTTTCACAAGCTGGGGATGAAGGGGAGAAGAAAGAGGGAATGAGCAGTGTTATTGAGGTGTTTTATAACCTTCAGGGAAACGTATAAAAATTATTTAGGCTCCAATATCAACCACAAAATATATGTGCAGACTTTAAAATAAAAACACAAATAAACAGAGATTACAAAATAGAAATCATCTGTTCTTTCTTTACTGGTCTTTCTTTTCAGTGCATCCTTTAAAGTAAGTGATAACAGATGTGGTCCTAAAACTGTGTGAAGACTGTTCTCTTGGTTAGTCAGGCTCAGCAGGGCTGTAACATTGTCCTTCAACGGTGACCTCTCGGAGGGGGAGGTGTAGGGGGAAGCTGTGAAGTCAGGAGGACTTCAGATCTGCAGAGAGAGGGTAGCATTACACCATGCTTCACTGACTGTTCAGCCAGAGGCATATGGCAGTGGGATGTATCCAAGGAACAAGTCACCAGAAGGGATATTGCAATTACTCCTCTCTGATCAGAGGAATGGCTAGCCAGGGCAAATATTTAGTCCATTGAAACCTGAAGGGATTATTTCTACAGAAGAGTTTTTGAGGGTAAAAATGACAATCTGGCCATGACACCTACCTCTATGAACTTACCACTGTTGACTGCAGGAGGATGTGTGGCATCAAAATGGCACTGAGACCGAACACGTCAGTCTTTGTCTGTTTAGCAGCCACAAGATATCTAAACATAGACCAAGCTTCCAAGCCTTTAAATAGGATGCCAGTCTAAGCACTAGTTTACAAAGTTTACCAGTTTTGCATCTTATTCCTAACCTAATACACAATATACCATGTTCATTCTTCCTTTTCTTTGGATCTGAATTGAACCTTAGGGATGATATCAGTCTTTAAGTTATTGGCACCCAGAGGCAGAGCTGAATTTCAAAATATTTGTAACACTTGACTCCCCCAGCTAAAACAAAGTTATTTTAAAAATATGGCCTTCAGACTGTATAAGCTTATATCAACTTTTTTTCCCCTCTCCGCTGTGAAGCATGGCTTAGAAGTCACAGCTGGCACATTAGAAAAAAGAAATACAGTAAAATGAATAAAATATACTCTCATTCACAATTTCCTAGAGGCTCCTTGGTTGTTAATTGAAACTTTTGTCTACTTTATTGAACAATAAAAGTGACAGAAACTACTCTCAGGTGTCCTTCAGTATTAAAAAAAGGATAAAGGGTTCCTAGCAAAGGTGACAGAAATTAATGTGGTGAGCCCAGCTATCAAACATTTTGATATGTGAATTGCCTGATATTTCTATAATGCCTTCTTATGATTGGAAATGTTATCGCTTCTATTGAATCAATAGAAAATGTTAAAGCTCCGTGGAACCCCAATTACAAAATAAAGCTAGAAGGTTAACATCTGGGACCAGCAGAGATAGAAACAATTTCTATTGTCATACCTTTCTGACAAGTAAATGTCAGAAACATAACACCTTCCACCAGGCTCAGTACAGAGCACATGTAAAAGAGTGATTGCAAGGCAGTCTCAAGTCAAATCACCTGTCATCTCAGCTTTGACATGGAATTACTTTTGTTTTATGCATCTATTAACCTTGAACTATCAGCATTTGTTTTAATGTTCTGGTCTGAAGTGACCTAAATGTACTTCTTTAATGCACTTACTGCTGTAGCTAAAAGGGGGAAAGAACAGGGGTGGAAAAAAAGCCTGTTAAGAGTGAGTGGGTGAGGATGGTTGTGGGTTTTGTGGCATGGCTGTGAGTGCAGCAGCCCATTTTCCACCTCCTATCTCTCGGTAGAAATCTCAGGGATTCAGCTGGCATAAAAGGTGTGAGAACCAAGGGTGTCAGTAGCATCTCAAACAAGGTTTCTGGCCTACAATGTGATGCAGTACATCCCACTTCTTATTCTCACACTAGGGTTTGAGGGGAGGAAGAATGAAAACTAGAGAATGCAAAACCCTCCAGCTGTTGCAAGACAACAGGACCTCTCAGTGCTCCCAGGTGTGACGATGGCTGTGACACCACATCACAGACATTTCAGACATAATGAAAAACATTCTGTCTGAAAAACAGGATGTCTGATCTATGTTCTGGAGTCAGGTAATGATACAGAGATGTTGGTGGTGTTCTCCAACCAGTACAGACCGCAGCAATGAAATGCTATCTGGATATTAAGATATGAGGCTTTTAAATATTATGCTATAAGAGCTTTTAGAGAAACCATCCCCAAGTTCCACCCACATAAAACAAATCAGAATACAAATTTAAAAGAATATAAATTACCAGTGCCAAACATTCCTAAGCAAAGAAGAGAAAGCCTTTTCATCTGTAAGTTTTACACTGTGTCTCCCAGTTTAATTTCCCTGCAGTGCAGAGAAAGAAGGATGTGCTTGAAGCACCAACTGAATAAATTACGACCAGGTTTCTCAGGTGATTGGAACCATTTATTTCTTAAGGAAACACATAATTTTGAGCCAAGCTTTGGAAGCTGACTGCCTACAAAAATCCTTTCCATTGGAAGATGCAGCCTTTTGATCCTAAACATTATCTGCTCATACTGCACATTCTAGACATGTTTAGGTTATTCTTAGAGCCCCTGTTGTCACAGTGCTTGGGCACCTTATATACTTTAGTACAGTAATCTTCAAACCTTTCTGAAGGACAGTTATCCTTAGATGAAACTAAATTACAGAGATCTGGTTCTTCAACAGCATTAATAGCAGTAAGAAGTTACTACTAGTCAGGGAGGTTTGGGTATCTACATATAATTTGGAAATCTAAACTAGATAGAAAGGTCCAAATCTTTGTACAGGATAAATATCTGGAGAAGAGTGTAAGGGAGCTACCTAAGCATCAAAGTAGTGTTTAATGTTCATTTCAAACAGCTATCCCTCTGGTGACTAATCAGAATTTGGACATTAAAATACCTTGTTATTATTTAAATGAGCATCTTCATCCCCATCTAGGAATATTTTTAGTGCTATCCAATAGCACAGGCTAAGACAATTTCCTATGACAAATCATTACACATCATTTTGGGGGACCTGCAATGTCTCTCATATGTGTGAGTTTCTGGCATTAAAACCCTGCTTGATGGAACCTCTTCTCCTTCTTGTCTTAGTATCCTCTAAAGAAAAAAAAAAATGGTTTGGACATCATTCTCCTAATCAGTAGGGTGCAAGAATGCATGGGAATGTGGGCCTGAGACATAATTCAGACTCCCAATTATCTAATAACATATTAGGCAAAGAATATTGCTGGCTTATATTCATTATTTCAGGGTTATCTTAATTAATTCAATAAATATGTGCAAATATTTAAGGATTCATAGGCAACATTTGGTCAATAAAAAGCATGGAAATATGTAAACTTGCTACAGCTTGACACCCTCATATATTTGTAATTAGTTGCTGTTAAGACTTCAGAACTCAGTCCTGCTCCAGGGGATAAATTTTATGTAGATTGATTTGTCTTCTGAAGAGATAATCAGGAAGCATATATATTCCTGTATTTAAGGTACACGTCTTCTGGGGAACTTCTTCACTGTGGCATACACGGAGCAGAAAACTCACTTATTCTGGGATATCCACCATACGTATAAATACAGTATATTGATGCATTGGTCTCTCCTCACTCCCATTGAGCTATTCTGGCATACACACAGTGTAAACGAATGAAGAATCAGGCCATTAATATAGTCGCAGTTGTAATTGCATTTTTTATTCATACAATGCTCCAAAATGTGAAGTTAACAGCTTGTTATGTGGGTGTACATTAATAAGCACAATGGGGGTTCATAATAGAGCTTCGAGGTGCTAATGCAGTATGAATTCATGAATTAATAATTGCCATTAATTAAAAATACAGCAGAATACTACCCAACAATGACTGACAAAGAAAAGTCTCAGCAGTCTCTCTGTCATACCTCACTGTGGCTTTTTCTAGGGCTTTTGTATAGTCTGAGGGAATAAAGTTTGGTTTGGGGAGAAGGAAGAGGTGAAGTATGGAAAAGCAGTCCCCTCAGAAGAGAATGAGTTATTGAAATGGGGCAGAAGTAGAAGTAAATATAGGAAGACAAAGTCACTGTGAAAACTCCAACAGGGAAAAAGCCCAGATGGCCTATGGAAATGATAAAATTAAGTCGTAAATTGATGGTGATACTAAACTTGGGACTTGATTATCCTGACAGATGTGCATGCGACTCCCATTGACTTCAATAGGAGGTGTGCATGTGTAGCTGATGGGGAAACCAGACCTTAGAACCACTGAAGTGTGCTCAGGAAAGGAGAATGAGCATGAGGAATGAAAATCTCTAGGTAAAAACGATTACTTCAACTTTATTTGACATCCCACGGCTGAAAAATATCAGTGAGTAAAATGTTTTCACTAAGAAAAAGAAATCTTATTTAAAACTAAAGCAGAGGAAGTCTATAACCTGGTGAAAAGCTATAGAAAGCCAATGGAGAATCAGATCCCTCCTCCACCTTCCCCCTTCCTCATCCCACAAAGTGTTGCCAATGCCCAGGTAAGTTTGATTCAGTTATGGTGGTGTTAGTGTGGAGTAACTCTACAAAAAATAGTGGTTTCACACCACTTTGCACCAGCTTTATTGAGATGCAGATCCAGCTTGAGGGGGGTAAAGAAATATAGGATAATAACCTAAAATGACTAAAAAGGGTCTTGTCTGAAAACATGAACAATAATTCTATGATTGAAAGGATGTGAACATTATAGCAACTTTAAGGGCTATTAAGCCAGTTCCTATGTGAATCTGTAGTGTGAATTGTATAAGCATTTGGAATGTGTTGATGATAAAGGGATTCATAAAAGTTGTTATGCTGATTTTATGTTGATGGATGTTAGAATATAAGGTGAATTATTAACCACAGGAAAGTGAGACTAATGTTTAAGTGCTGTGATATATGTGTAATTGAAAGCAATTTCTTCTATAGAACAAGGAGATTGTGGGCATAAGTGAAACAAACTTTGAATAAAATACAGGTGAAGTGGAATCTGTTGGGTGTTCAGAGCCAGGGAAAAAAGGGAAAATAAACTTGCCTGAAAAACAAATATTACTTCTAGAAATAAATAATTTGCATTTATATAGAAACTCTTACTCAGAAAAAGCCCAAAGCAAGTTACCCACTCGCTAAAACATTTATAAATAATGCTGTATACATAGAAATGCATACACAATCCCTTTTTTAGGGATCATATGCCTTTCTTGCAGAAATGTTTTCAATCATATAGCACTCCAATAAGACCAATACAAAGATTATTTACATCTTAAGAGGGGAAAACTGAAGAAGTCAGAGGCTAATCAACTTTGACTTGATTCTGCTGAAGTCAAGATCAAAACTCTGTTAAAGAGAGTCCAGTAAGTACAGTCTGATATGGGCTTTTTCTTTGAAACCCGTAGGAATACTGGTATTCACTCCTGTGCCTGAAGGACTCACAATTTGGCACTAAACAACACGCCTGACGTAGCACCGTAAGGCAATAGTGATCACCAGCAGAAGACACAAGAGTTCTGCTTTTCAGTCTCCTGTGTGTCTATGGAAGATCATGTGCCTGATTTTCTGTTCCCTCACAGCAGTGGTCCTGACTGGTAACACTGAGGACTTGTACCTTAAGGAAAACGAGGTTCCTGGCACGCAGTCCTTTGAGGATATACTCATGGTAATGCTACAGATATTGGGGCTACATCTTGTATATGTTATTGGCTGACTGACAACCAACTGAGGCTTAGCTATGGACAGAAGGAATATTTCAGTCAGCTGATGAGCAGCAATAGATTTTTAGTCCTGCTGAATAAATGATGGTGTTGCAGCAATATTTTAATCAGTACGAATTTAAAATGACTGGCATAATCATGTCTCATGAGCACTGTAACCATCATGAATTAATGTGGGTAAATACTTTGCATAGCATCCTGTGTTCTGTATCAAAATACATGGGGCTAGTTTAAATTCCAAATCTCTGCAAAATCTAAACAAAGCCTAAACAAGAAATGAATGGAGTTACAGTGATTTAGTTAAGACTCTGACCTAAACCCTGCACATATAATGTTAATATTAATGTATTTTTACTGAAGATGAAATATCCTTGAGTTATTAAACTCATTGTATGCCACCATTTAGCGTTGGTAATTTTAGTAAAATTTAAGATTCAAATGATGTGTTTGTACTTAATCCTAGCACAAAAAGATGGTTTCTGCTAGGACACATATCAGAAAATGTGGGGGAAAATAGCCCAAATAAACCATTAATTTGATGTAATAGAACAAGAGAAAAAACCTTGAAAGGTAAGTCATTAAAAAAAAATAAATCTTATTTAAGTGATTCAGTAATAAAGTGAGTGACCTCTTCATTCCACTTAGAAAAGCCTCTTAATGCTAGTGCATGGTTTTAACAGTTATTTGAAATAAAATTACCCAAGAAGCATGAAAACATTTATAATAGATTAAAGAGGTGGCTTAGTGGAAGGACCCAGCTCAGATAGTAAGCATTTCACCTATGTTGTTCTAGGTCCTGTTCGCAATCAGTCAGTATAGACTGCAAATGTAGCTACTGGAATTCTTCTAGAAGCTAAGCTTTCATTTTTAATTTTTGTCCAAACCAAGAATTTTTTATTTTTTCAGCTCTTTGAATAAAATGTTAACATATTTTTTCTTTCTCTTGTTCCTTTCCCTTCTCCTCCACATGAAATCAGGGGGGGAAAAAAAAAAAAAAAAAAAAAAAGACAGAGCAACAGATGCCCTAAAGCCATTGATGTTTGGATTAGGGCCTTTGGGATTTTTCTTACTTCACTGAGCTATGCTAAGAGTTTCTGCCTTTTTTACATACACCTAAATTTTTCCCATTAATTATTTTGCCAATGAAATAAAGGCTACTGCACTGTGCATTACTGCATACTGTTTAGATACTGGTGAACGGGATCAACCTTCTGTACAGTGCGACTAGTGAATGTTCAAACTCCAGTCTTTCCCATAGCATTCACTTATCATTGGAATATATGTCAGTTAAACTACATACATCAGTCCTCCTCTCAGAGCTACCAGTGGGTTCAAAAGACATTGAGTGGGGCATAGAGACACCCCAGATGACACCATCCACGACTTTGTAGAAAACCAGGCTGCTAAGAGCATAAGTCATTGTGTGACCTGCAGAACTAATGAATCTTGGTTTCCTATAAATGTTCCTCTTATGCTCTGCTGACTTCGGCATAGAGGAATATTCAGTCTCCAATGAAAACGTCTTTCCCTAATTCACACTTCCTCTGTAGATTTTCTGGTATTTAGTAAGGCTCACATACTGCAGCTTTACTTCTGCTAGGGCACTGCTCACAGGTCTGTCTTTTTATATAGCTTTCATGAACAACTTTCCTGAAACTTGTAGGGAATTTGTTACCTTCTGAATAGTCTTTTTCTGCATTGGGCTTAGTTTTCTCAAAGAGCCAAAGTCATCAGGGAAGAGAGATCCACATGCATTTTTTTTTGTCAAAATTTTGAATAAAAAACAATAGATCAATGGAATTGTTTATCTTGATTTTCACTAATATTTGAAATGGTTCCACGTTCTTTGAAACTGTGTATTTTGTTTTGTTTTGGCCAGCTCTGAGTAATGTTTACATTTCAGAGATGAGGAACCAAGACATAAAATGTTCAGAGGTTCCACTGGGTCACCCAGGAAGGACATATGAAGCAGCGCATTCCTGTGCCTTCAGCACAAGAATGCCATTGATTGAATACTACAGAGAAAATTATCACAAGAAATGGGTGATCTCTCTGCAACCCCACTACCTTTCATTCCTTCCAACAGACCACATCCTCTGCCTGAGTACTAGTACTAGCAGTGTTCAATGGAGATTCCTAGTGTGGTAAGATAATCTAATTTTCCAACATAATTACTTCTGCTTATGGCAGTTGCATTTTGCCATCTAAAAGGAAATTAGTAGCTCTGTGAAAGCTGAGCATTGCATTCCTGAAAGTTGAGTGTTTTGTTGCTGTTCAGTCATCCAGGCATTCTTTTAAATGTTTCCTTTTTTATTCTACAGGGATAGACATTAATAACTATTATGGAAGTTTGATTTTCTCTCCCTCTCGAATATAAATGGACTTTGCTTTCTCTCCCTCTTTGTGTGAACACTTATAACGCTGGGCCTAAAAGGCTGGAGCAGTTGTGTCTGAAGGCTACTAGATAGAATAGATATAATGGGGGGAACCAGGGTCCCATACAGATTATAATGCTGATGTCCCAGGACCCCGAGTAGGAACTCACCTGCACAAAAGCTACTTTAAACCATAGATTGAAATCTGTGAAGGGTCAGCATAATGAGTACAGAAATAGGTGCTTTAATCCTATTTACTATTCCACAAACAGGCTTTTCTCCCCCCCCCCAAAAAAACCCCAAACAACAGACACCTACAAACCAACAACCAACAACAACAACCTATTTGCAGGCCTTGGGCGAAATGAGAGATGCCTCAAGAAATGGTGTGAAAAATCGAAACATTATCTATTTATAGTCAGCTCAAGGCAAGTTAGTTCTGGGAGACTTCAACATGAGTCCTTCTTCTTCTCAGATACATCAAATGACAGACTGAAGATTTCTCTTTCTCCTCCCCCACACTTGTCATTCTTTATCTTTTTTTTTTATGAACGCTAATGAATGATTCTTTACATAGAGTTAAATGTAGGATTTCAGTGTGTATTTTGAAAACAGAACCAGTCCATCCAGGCCAAGTAAATGTATGTGGGACATGGGACCATAAAGGAGGCTTATGGCAATTAGGTACCCCATTCCTATTCTCCTATCTGGTACAAATATAGGTCAGCTGAATGGAGGCTGTGATGGCACTTACAGAATTCCTGGAATCCCGTTAAAGGAAACCTCAAACCTACTGCTACTTACAGAAAGAAATAATACTAGGAAGAGCTCATTTTGTGTGCTGAAATACTCTTGGATTTGGTATATTTATTTCCTTACAGGAAGGTCCTGTCAATTCAGGAGATGATTGTGCTCACTCCTCTCTTCATTACTTCTTTGGTATTCTGTCTTACACTTGCCATTCTTCTACACTGTGAAAATAATCTTCACATAATGTGAAAAAGGCCTTTTTCCTTTTTAGCTTAAAAATTAGTTCTATTTTTAAACTCACTATTTTTCACACTGTAAAGTGAAATTATTGTTTTTTAAAAACATATCAGGTTTGATCCACCTGAAAACAAATATATGCTTTTCATCAAACAATTTATTTCCTTCACAAAACCTGCCCAAGATACTTTGGTTGTAGTAAATGAGTATTTTATTTTATTTCATTGCTTTATCTTTATTTTCTAAGTAGGACTACTACTAGTTGCCACTCTTGCTATGCTATTAATTACAAACACAGGCAGGAAGGTTGGAGATGAAAAATCCTTCCAGACACCAGTATTTCAAATGATGGATGGAGCTATCTAGGTAACAGGGAGTTCGGCTGCCCCAGGAGTCACAGCCAGGAATGAGAGAGGTGGAAGCAAACAGTGGAGATGAGACTAAGAGGGGTTAAATCTCATTCCTTGTCTCTGAATCTGTGCCAACCACAATTGCAATGCTGTGTCTTATAGGTGTGCTCTAGAAAGACTCAGATAAATTATTTTACAAATATGATTGACATTTGGCCTTGAACTATCCCTCTTAACTTTAAGGCACCTCAGCAACATGGAAGTCCTTAAAATCAGTGGAGAACTGTAGTGTTTCAAAGTGAACCTGGTATGTGTTGTCGTAAGATTTTGTTCCTTTCAGATCAGAAGAAGAAATCTCACCATAGAAACCATAATAATAAAAATAGTAAATGCACAAATTAAAACCTGAACAGAGGGCCAACCCTGAAGGTCAATCCTGATAAAACATGACAGTTTTACTCTTCATTGTATTTACATTTGTAAATAAAGGACCAGTTTTGAACTAAAAAAAATAACACACTGTGGATATCAACTATTTCTTACTGAAATGCCCCAAAACGGAAAATTTATTGACACTTTCATTTTCCTACTAAAGACACACTGGCTTTGATGGATCCATATTTTCCAAAGAAAATATCCTCTGGAAATTCCGAACCTGCTCTAGGACATGCTCTAGGTCTGGACTCCAATAAGGGTCTGACCTGTGGCAAGGAGGTCAGCTCTGACATGTCTTTCCCATTATTTGGTTTCTGTGGTGTAAGCCAGGTGTTTCAGAGAGCAAAGGAGATGCTCTTTTGGGGAGGCATCAGCAAATAGGAGTGAATCCAATATGCTCTGTAGCACTGCACATAGCAAGATTTAAGAAAAAGCCTGTTGTCTGCTAACATAGAGACCTCCTCTGCATGACTCGATGTGGGGATGGAGATTATTTCTCATGTAATTCGTTAGCATGAGCTCTAGTGTCTAAAAACAAACCCCTCAGGATTGGACTAGACACTTTATGGGCTTTTCAGTTATTGAAAAGAAATCAGCATGACCAATAAATCATTACTCTGGTCTATCTTGGAGATCTGTCTTAAAAAGGAATGAATAATCTCCCTCTACAAAAATAGAAGGAATGTCTGACAGTATGCTCAGACATATCCAAAAGGGGATTAATTTCTCCATTTGACCAACTGAATAAATCTTTTGATTTCATGAACTATACTGACTTCATCTTCATTGACTATAGTGGGAGCTTAGATGCCTTTCACTTCAGCTGTAGTTACCTCTTTAGGAAAATCTACATTTAAGTGTCTTAATCTATGAGCTAGATCCTAGAAAGTATTTGTAGATGCTGAAATTCAGGTAGGTAAACTTCTCCACTCTTCCCAAGTCTTTAACAGAGCACTAAGTAAAGCTTTTTCTAACATGTTTTTATTCTGCTGTCTCTAAATGAAAAAAAAAAAAAAAAAGATAAAAATAGTTGTTGATCTTAAGGTAGTTTTCATCACACAAGACTTCCCAAAGCTCCCTTTGAACTGATATTTAGTGACAATTTAGTCTCAGGAGAAAAACTATCAGAAGAAAAACCAAGAACTGAATAGGCCATCCCTATGACTTAAGGGCTGAATTAGAGGCTGTGGTTGGGGCACTCTGGGAGACAAGACTTTGTCATTAATCCACTTCTGTTCTCTGCATAGAGTACACACAATTGTTTTCAAAGCTGACAACACTGCAGCTTTCATAAGCACTAAACTTACTCATAAATGTACAAAAGGAACCTAAGAAATATTACAGTCACCAAGAGCATCACCATAAGAGATTAAGAGTGGTCTTTTGTGGCCTTCAGGATGTACATTTGCTTACATTCAGTGACCAGGTTTCATCTTGAATTACAACACTACGACTCAAGTTGTATTTAGAGTTTATTTTCATCTATACAATCACTTTAGTGCATTTTGCAGGGTCCTGTACAGTGTACATCTATGTTTTGCTTACAGAATAGTAAGCACAGTCCATCATATCTCACAAAAATCATATTTCTTTATATTAGTATTTCCACACTGAAATGCCATGCAAACAGCACACTCACCTGGCTTCATGAGAAAACTGCAAGGCACTGAATATGTGTGTGGAGGTGAAATAGTGAACTCTACCTTTTTTGTGACCATGTGTAGAGGAAGCTTTACTTAAGATATGTATAATAAGATACATATATCACTGCTATTGAACCTGACTGGAATGGGAAAAGTCCTGGAAGAAAGCATTAAAGACAGGTAGTTTATACTGTAGCTGGTCCTGTGTGAGAGTTTAAGTAAGAGGAAGGAACTGAGTTCTTCGGTGATCAAAGCCAAGCAGCCTGCTTCAGGCCCCACTAATCAGCATAGCATACCATGGGCTTCTTCACAGCTTCTTACCCTCCACCCCTGGAAAGCCTCTCAAGGGAACAGTTCACCACCTTTGGACTTTGTGAAACCCAAGAATGGGTCTTAAGAAAGCTAAAACTGGGGTTCTGATAAAATTTCTTCTAGTGGTGGAGCAGAATCACATTGTCTGTCCCATATGGAAAAGAATACCACTGGTAGAGACTACTCCCTGTGCTTCCAGCAGCCTCAGCCATGCAACCCTGCTTGAGAATGCCCACAGGAGCTATGTATAGAAAGCACATGCTAGCACAAAATCTCAAAGACACATGACAATCTGCTCAACAGAGCTTCTGCCACTTTTGTCTAAAGGAAATTATGCAGAAAAAAATCCTTATAATACCTTGAAAATGAGTGATGTCCATTCACTACTGTGGTTAATGTCACATTTACTACAGCACAGCCAAAATACCTTCTCACATCAGGGCATGTTACTCTGCATTGCATACATTTCCCCACTCCTGTGAAATATAGGGAGTTGCTTCAGGTCCCAGATGCCCTCAGACATCTTCTGTGGGCAGCAATGAGAGATGCACAGCCATCTCTGACGGCAAATGTGTCTGAAGTTTGAGAAACAGGCCTATGATTAATGGTGGTTATTGCTGCTTCAGATTAGCAAATCTGGCATCAAGCAGTGATTTCTTACTTCCAGATTATGATAAAGAGGTCTAGCTGTAGACCATTATCCACTATAAATAGACACCCTTCTGTACCATAGATAACGATGATATGTGGGGTAGCATGCCAGAGCTGAAACTCCTTGCATACCAACCATAAGCAGCATTTATCATTCATCCATAATATTTGTGCTGTTAGAGCTATGTATAGTTACCTTGTTGCAACAGACAGACAAATGGATGGAATAAATGTATTCATGTGAAGATCTAGAAATAAATTAGCAGTATCTGGTTATTGGGGCACCAGTTTGAACTGACAGAACTATCTCTACATATGAAACAGCTAGAGAAAAAGACAGCCTAGGATGAAAACTGCTCTCCTCTCTGTGCAAGCAGCCTGGGAAATGTCTGAGCCAGTTTTCCCTTGGGGACCAGGAAAAATAGATATAGTATGTGTTCTGAGGTGCAAACACAGCCATAATGGGAGATTTTAACATAACTGCATCCTCTGAGTGATGCTCCTCCCTCTGCCAATGTAGCCCTGTAGTCTCTTTCACTAGACAGCAGCAGCAAGTGATGTGGCTGGAGCACATTGACCTCATTTGGGTCAAAGTATTTTCTTGGGGTGGGATTAATCCAAAGATCACCCTTTGTATAGCCCTGGGAGGCATGGACTCTGACTCCTGCTCAGATCTGCCCTCCGTACCATTGCACACTGCCCCAGGCAGCACCTGTTTGCAATGATTTGTTAGGCTTCCCATACCCCATTTTTATTTATTTATTTTGTGGTAATAGTGTTATCTATATTCAGGCAGCAGGCCACCCAGAGCTCCAGAGGATGCTGCAGCAGTGTCCGGCTGATGTTGGCTGGCCTTGTCCGAGGTGCTCCGGTGATTGTTGCATGGGTGGGAAAGGAAAAGATGTCTGGCTAGCTAATAAGTCTCACTTTTTACAGCATCCAATATTTTGTATCAGTGTCGTTTGAAAGGATATCGCTTTGTGAGATTGATCCAAGGCTGGCATGAAGAATATGCACTCAAATCTCTTTTAGAAAGATTTATAATATTAACCTCAGGCTATTTTTAAGTCACCGTCGATCTTTATAGAAGCAGTGCTGAGATTCATTTGTTTTCCAACTGGCAGAAAGTCTCTGTTACCTTTTGTAAGCCAGTATTGAACAATTTGGCTTTGGGTCAAACTGGTTTAATGAACTGTCTAGGGTTCAAACTTCATGCTGCCATTTGCAGATGTTCAATAGTCAGTCTGCTTTAACAAAAGGAGTTCATTAATATTTGCTTCTAAAAAGCCTTCATAACATTGATGTGCAAGTGTCTGCTGTAAACCTTTTAAGTAGCTTAAATCTTCTTTATGTAGAGGCATAAGGTCAAATTCATTTCTTGTTTACACTACTAGTTTCATGTGAAATTCCTCTGGTTGTTTTTTTCCTGGCAGGTCTGAGGACAGAATCAGGCCTACAGATTAAAGTCCCTTTTCTAAACTTTGTGCAAGTGCTTTATGAACTGTAATACACATAAACCCATCTTAATTTTCTATAGATGTAAATAATTCAGCTGCAAGTTTTTAAGTCCTTATAAATTTAAGAGACCTGTATTTTCAAAAGAACATTGCAGAGGTTAACTCCTATAAAAACGTTATCACACTGATAAATTTCATAGGATTTACCTTTTCATGACTGACATTTCTTTGTGACATCCTTTAGTTTTCTTCAGACTGGACAACCTGAGCAGACTTAGGAAAAACTTTTCTATTATGGTCACCTTAGGTCATCAAAATGTATTCAAAGTATTTTAACAAGAAAAAGAAGATATTGGTCTCCTTGTTAATAACAAGTAAGGAGCACAGGGCTTCAGTTGTTGCAAGAGAAAATACAGGGTAAAAATAGGGGTTGGGAGGAGTATTTAAACAGTAAATGTAAATAAGCAGTTGGGTGGACTGAACAGGGAAGTCACAGATAGTAGAGGTTTTTCTGAACTGAACTGAGTCAAAAAACTGTTAGGAATGGTTTAGACATAGTTGATCCAGCCTTGGGACAGAAAAATGGTGTAGTGACCTTTCATGAACTTTTTTTGTCCCAGTCATCTATGAGTGTATAGCTTGAGTGAACTCGTTGTGGAAAAGTCAATTGAATTTAATAAAGAGGAAACAAATCAAGGTCTATTGACAATTTGGCCTCAATTTTCTTTTTAAGGGGGAAAACCAACCAAATAATCCCCCCCACCCCATACACACTTATTTCCATTTTAAGACCTTTTCACTGCAGGAATCTAGCATATCAGCCTTTATAATGTAAGAGAAAAGGACTTTTCGCTAAGTCTACGGTATCTATTTCTACAGGCAATACTTTTTATTGACTTTTTTCCTGACAATGGAAAAATCTTCTAGAGAAATTATAAGTCTCTTCCAAAGCTTTTTTTCTTTTAGTTATTGAGTGTGTTCTTCAGTTGTACAGCCAATTAGTGAGTAAATAAGATCCAACAGTATGAGTGACCAGGATGGCAATGGCATTTTAAGACATGATCTATAGAAAGAAAACCTTTCTAAAGAATGTAAATTTCCAACAATCTTTGCTTAGCTCTAAAAAGAGCTTAACCCTGTTTATTTGAGAAAATGACTTTTTTCTCCATAGTGTCTCTTGGAAATGTGATGTGTTTAGGTAGTGATTTTGATGACCTTAAAACAGCCTTTACTGTCTTGGAACTGCAGGCTAATCAGCACATCTTGACTACTGGCTTGTTCTTTAGACGCTCCAATGATACCACATATGCCCATTCAGCTACTTCTTGCTGAGTTCCTTTTCTTTCCTTTCTTCTTCCCCTTTTTTTTTACTTTCTTTTTTTTTTTTTTTTTTTTTGGCTGACTGCAAACACTATATAGTTTAGCTTCCCTACCAAGACTTTGAAATGACTAATTCCTGCAACATATTTCAACACATCCTTAACTGCTAATTGAAGTCTGTGCACAAGGCGGCGAATGGTACGCACCGATGGGAACCTCTCTTGCAATAATGTGCCGAATCCGCTCTTTATCTCATTCATTGCCGACGTCTCGTCTGTTGCAAGTCCAATCAATTTTTGTAGCTTTAAAAGATATGTCCTCTGTTAACTTTCTATATGCCAAAAAAATGACGATGGAAAATTAAGCATTACCTTTGCAGCAGTGAAACTTGATTGCTTCCAGAAGACTCAGGGAAAAAATGTTGTTGACATTTTTTTACTTCCAGTCTCTGCATGGCAATAAGGTATGATGGCTGATTTATCAAAGAGAGTGTTCTCATCAAGCAAGAGAGCGAGAGAGAAAGTTCACATCGCACAAAATGAGCTGCTAATTTCTTTTCCATTTCACTGACAATATGGTATTGGAGCAGCTGTGATTAGAACAATGGATGTTCCCAAACTGTGCTCCATTTAACTCCTGCAACTCTGCAAGGTCACACAGTGGGAGAAGAAATTAAATGGCCTCTTTTTTTGCCTCTTCCTTTTTACTTTTGTTTTTTTTTTTAAACTTGAAGGGAGAGAAGGGGAAGGCAGGGTTAATGGAGACTGGGAACTGGTGTAGCTGTCTCCTAGAAACTTTTGGATGTCTCTGTTTTCAAGTCAGTCAGGAAAACTTGAAGCTGCGCATGAACAAGACTTTGTTTACTGAACTGAAGAATTTGGAAGCCACAAGGAAGCCTGCTGAAAGCAATGAATATTGTGTTGTGCCTGCATGTGCGCTTACCTACTGATATTCACCAAAATTCGCATCAAGCCCCCAGTCTAACAGTTGGCAATTACAGAAGAATGACTTAGTTCTAAGGACACACTTCTAGGATTTGGGATGCTTGAGTTCAGTTTCTTCTTTTCCAACATATTCTGAAATGTATTTGAATTTGCCTTAGTTTCTCAACTCTCAATGCAGTAAAAACATTTCCCTTCTCCAGATTTCATGGAATTTAAAATGTTAAATATTCTGTGGTATTTAAAGAATTAATAGGGCTATGTAAGTATTTGTGATAAAGCCCATTATAGAGCCATTCTTCTGCTACTGTTAACACAACAGACAGGTGAAAAATATTCTGCCTCCTTGATTTTTCTCCCTTCACTGCAGCTTGCTATCATTTCACTTTCAGGACTTGATCCTTTCCCTTCAATGCTGGCTTTACATCGATACTGTCTTGGGTGAAATTACACCTCTTCTACTCTGTTGGAGTAAAAGAATGAATGATTTTCCTGTCCTGTCTGTGCTTAGTACTTTGGAGTTTGTTTTGCTCTTACAGTTGCATTAATCCATGCAAGATGAAAAACGTATTCCAAATGATTTATCATGCACTGCCTATATCTGTACATAAACTGCATTCCAAAAAAAACCCTTCTTAGCAATTAACAATGGACAGCAGAGGTTCTACAGTCATTATGCTGTACTGTGATCTAGACAGCAGCAATGTCAGATTCCTTCGGGATATGTATTTCACTTTCAACAGTTTTGATGGATTCCTCATCTGTTTTCTGATCTGCATCGTGTAAGCTTGGATCTCAATTAGCATTGGTTTGGGGCAGTTTGGTTCTAGGGCTGCACATATATTGATCTATCATTCTCCACGTGAGCAGTGTTTGCAATTCTGAAAAGAAATTGTCGAGACAACGTCATCATAACAATATATTTAAAGCCAGGCACAAGCCTCAGTGCCATTTAAAAATAAGCAGAGAAAGGATTGTTTCATTGAAAGTGATTAAAAGGCACTGCTGGTGTGTTTATCTGTATATCGGTCCCTAAGATGACTGTCATTTTGTGCAGATGTACAAATGGCAATTATTAATGGACAGGAAAGGTTTGCTTATGCTGAAGGGTATTTCATCAACAGGTCTTTTTTCTTTCTTCTCTTTTTTTTTTTTTTTAGTATTGGGACAGAATTGTTCTAATTTCTGTATTTTATAGGGGACTCTCCAGCTGACAGAGTTGTTTTGTACTGTTTCTTAAGCAGTCCGTAGGCCTCTAGCAAAGTAGCAAAGATTATACCATTGGAAAACAGGAGTTAAGCCCATTCTGGGCATGCATATTGGCCTGTTAAACAAGGCCTATGGGTTTGTTAATCAAGTCCCTAGTCTGGGACTACATGAACATATTATTTTTCTAGAACCCATAGAAAACACAAGTGATATGTCATTTTTCATATACATTATTTTCTCTTTTAATTATTTTTATTATAATTTTTATTCTTGGTCATGTCTAGGTGCAAATATTTGGCAGATGGAGCCTCAGGAATGTAGTTTTTCCTAAGGAATGAGTCACTGCAGGGGAAAACAACACTGTTCCCAGAGTATTATGGCACTGAGCCCATGTGTTCCTGGTGTGGAAGGAAGAGGTGTTCCTTGCCCTTTCCACTGTTCTGCATGCTTGCCTAAAGGCAGACTCAGTTTACTTCCTCATGATCAGAATTAATACGTATCTGTTCTTTTCCCAAACCAAGCAAGTTCTGTAACCTTTTGACTTGATGTGTGGACATCATTCAGTACATGCTCATGGGACAGCAGAATCATTCTTTACTCCCTTCATGCAGATTCATTCATATTTCCCTCAAAGACTAATGAAAGCTGCTGCATACAATTTAGCTGTGAAATTATTAAGATCAGCAAAACCTGAAAAAGTATTTTTCTTAGTTCTGCATTTGGTTTTCTCTCAGATTTCCCTGCATCTCTTTTAGGGAGAAAATAGCTGATTAGAGAAAATGCACTGATTGCAAGTGAACGGGGAGCACTGGTACTGGGGTGTGACTGTTTTCTTGCCATCCCTTGGCCTTTGGCATGTGTTGAGATGCCCTTTGTATTTTCCACAGGATGTGATTTTGTTATCTGTTAAATATCATAACACCACTCTTGAGCTCAAGCAATAGAGAAGCACTTGTGGTTTTATCTAAATTCCTAGGATTAGCCAGTATGGCACAATTTCTCACATAAGGTGAAACCTGTGAGTTCTGCACTGATTTTTAGAGTCCCCAATTTGAAGTAAATCCTAAAGCTTCCAGTGTCAAAGAATTCTGTGTTAAAACAAAACAAACAAACAGCTGTGTAAAGTGAAAGGCTGTCAATAGTCTCAAATTCCTGCAGGATCATCTGGTCCCAGCATACCCAGCTTGAGCTTCTAAATCACTCGTTGAGATCTTTTTTTTTTTTAAAAAAAAAAGCCTTTTCTTTTCTGTAGCCTGCTTTTGTTGTTAACATTTGCAATGGCCCTGAGTAGACCATGTCATTTAAATGGGAAAAAAAAATGATGAAAGACCCAAACTATAAAAGGAACAAATCAAGGGCAAAGTCAGAATCCTGATTTTAATGAAGCAAGCAACCTTTTACAAAGGCAAACTTACCCCGAGTCCTTCACAAACCTGGTTCAAACATGCATTTAATACCTCCTTTAATAAAATTACTTTTATACTGAAGTTAAACACTCAAGGCTCCGTTCTGCTGTCACACAGTAAGTTACTCGGGTTTTGTGTTCTTTACAAGCCATGGATAAGGTACATGGCTCTGCCATGCATGTCCCTAAGCAAGCATGCAATTTACGAACTATCTGGTTGTATGAGTCGTTCTTGGTTATTTATGCTCACATATTCACATACTCCATATTTACTCTTTTCTGGGCTTAGGAAACCAAGCAGTTTTGAAAAATAACCCTTCCTCACGAACACTCTTTTAATAATAGATGTTTTAATGTAGAAGAAATGATCTGTACTGTACTTGAACCTCCACTATGTCCAGAGGAGTTTGAGGTACTTCAGCAGCACAGATGTTTGGAGTTTCAACTCATGATTGAGTCAAAAGGTAATTGTTCAGCACCCATCAAAAGAATGTTTAGGAAATGATAGGGTAGAAATGTCCTCCTCCTTTCTCTCCCTCCACACATTTTTCTAGAGGTATTTACATAAGGGTGCATATGAAAAACAGAAATGAGACAAAGAGAAGGAAGGACTCTACAGGAGAATTTAGAGAGAAATCACTAATCACATGTCAAGACTTCCTGAAAGAAAGAAATCTGCTTCCAAAGTTGGCAACATTTGTGACTTGAGCAAGGTGTAAGGAGAAAGGTTAAGATTTTTCCCATGATCTAGGGTCTAGAGGACTGAGTGTACACACAGTGTATGTTTTAGGTTAAGGAGCACTGAGCAGTATTTCAGTGAGTGGTGGAGAGTTTTGTTCAAGTACTCTTACCCACAGGGGTGAAAAAGAAACTAATTCCCCAGATACAGGAGTTCTGTTTTTATATCAAGACTGTAAAGATTCTATATCAGTGGATTTGTCTTTCCTTCTTGAACAGAAATCATTCCCTTCCAGTCATGAAGGAGACCAATTTATTGTTACATATGAGCCACAAACTATAGCACACAGAAGTTAAAGAATTTTCTCAAAGCAGCAAAACAAGTTGGTAGCAAAAAGATCAGACTACCTGAATCATGATTCATAGGCCCCTTACCCATGTCATCTCAATTCTGGCTTAAAACTAGTCCTTTAAGCCATAGAAGACTCTCAGCTGTCTTACATATCAATTCATTTCTACTGACTTTGGTTCCAAGCCTAAGGAAATCTACAGTCCAGCCAAGCTTAGTGCCAAGTCTTAAGGCTGCTGAAGATGCTGCTCATTTTAATTTTAGATCTTCAGTCTGAACAGGATATTCAAGGTTATGAAACTTCATTGCATAAGCAGAACTCAGAAATTACAGCGCTGCTCCTTTATGACATTTATTTAGGGATTCTCAAGACATTACATATTTTTCTATATTCTTTCACAGATGAAATGTGCCTATGGTGGGCCCGCTGGGGAGTTAATCCCTATGCCTCTGTTTTACTGGAAAATGTTAAATATTTTACAGGACTTCCCATTGCCTCATTAATGTGTTTTAGGATACCCGGGGTCTTCATTTTGTTACCCTATCCATGTATTCTTTTTAGTCTTTGCAAAAAGGGTTTTGGCCAGTTGAGGTAGTTGAGAGATTTATGAATAAAAATTACATTTGCAGTGGATAATTTAATTTCTACAAAACTGAAATCTACCTGTAAATACCACGACCTTTGGTCTCACCAGATTATTGTCAGGTTCTTTCCACATCTCACTGAACAGCCTGCCTGAAAGGTTGTTTGGTAATAGGTGATTTGATGTCACATATAAATTTATATAAAAATGTACCATTTATAGACATCTCCTGTCTTTCAGCCAAAAGCAATACTTGGGGATAGATTTCCACATGACGCTAAGAAAAATTCCTTGGTGTCAGCAGCCACGGTCTTCCCCTTATCTCTTTTAGGTAGCTTTTCACCACCAGAATTGTAACACTAAACCTGGGATTAAATTTAACTGAATTTAAGTTTTAAGGTGGGGTTGGAGCCTAACTTTCACTGTTGAATGGGAAGTGTTAGAGAACAATTCGCCTTATTAAAAATACCCATCAAAACCTGCTGAATTAACTTTGCCTCTGAAGAAGCTCATCTTTGTATTTTGGATAAGGGCAGTCTAGATTATTAGTTTTCAGTCTATTTTGACTAGAAAACAACTTTTAGAAGGCTAAACTTAGGTGAGATAATGAGCCATCTTAGCAGCAATCCACATGACAACTCGAAGACATTAGTCTTCCCCAGTCAAGTTTCTTCAAAACCCTAAATAGGAAAAAAAAATTAAAGAAATTCTGCAGATCTGGGGATGGGTAACCTTGCTTTCTGCTTCTTTACACCAAGATCTAAAAACTTGAGCTCACTTCCTCCCAATAGCAGTGGCCCAGATGACAGGAATCAAAGCTAGCAGCATTGTAAGCGTAGGTGAAGTAGGGGAGAGCTATCCCAGAACAACACTGGTGCTTAACAGAGCAAATTAACAGGTACACCACAGTATAAAAATGATCAGGTTGGGGCACCTGAGGAGATCACAGAACTCAGAAGACAATGTTTCTGCAGTGATATATTTTCAGTGCCTTGCTAAGTGGTCTCAAACAGGGCTAGCTGTATATAACCCAGGCTCAAAAGTGTTCCCTACCCCGTGAAGCCTTACACACTATATTAGCTGCATTATTAGAGTTTTTGCTGTCCTGTGGTATTTGTGGTACGCACCACAGTTGGAGGCAGAATAGGAGTTTGGATGGACTGTTGGCTTCCTCTGCTATTTAGAAAAAATAAAAAAAACCCAACCCAACCTAACCAAACAAAAAGGTCACCCCTCAAGTGTGTCTATGGTAATGTGCATAGATAAGGAAATACCGTATCTATATATCTATATCTATATACCTACACCTTTGTAAATAGAAGGATATACATTCACATGATTTTCCTTTTTTTTTTTATATAACTTTGTCATTTATTTGGAAATCGTGGCAGCTGATGACTGAAAATTGTTTTGTGTTTAAAAGCCAAAGAAAAGTTTAAATGACCTTAGAGGGCTAAGCTGTGTACTTGTAAGACCTCTTGTATGATCTCCAGAATTGCTCTTGACAGGTAGAGCCTGATTGACTGAAAATCAATGTGATCAGATGTTTTTATGGATTATAGTGGCCTCAGCTAATTACACAAGATTGTCTTTCTAGATCCAAGAGGTTTCAAAGCAAACTCCAGGCAGATGTATGCAGGATTAATCTGCAGACTTGACAGTTTTTCCTAATTATCTTTTATAACAGCAGAAACTGGATCATCTCTGAATTACTAGAACAAATATGTTCTGTTACTACCCCATACACACAGCCTGCTTTACTCTCTATATAAGTGCCTTCAAGCATTTGTTTTAGTGTTTATAAACACATCTCTGCATTTTACTTGGACTTTCCAGTTTTCTTAAAGTCACAATCTGCCTCCCTTGGTCTTTTCTCATTGTGGGAGCCAACGCCTGATCAAACTGGGGGATTTATTCTTGTAATTTATTTTAGTATCTCTCTCAGACAAAGACAAATAAAAAAAAAAAAAGGAAGGACCTGAAAACACGATTTTAGTGGACTCTGTAAAAATGGGGAGAATGATGTTTTACTTCATGTAAGTGACATTATTAATCTAAAAACTTCTTTTCACTTTAACAAATATTATATCTGAAATATGAAATAATTTTTTTCAGATTAAATGACCTTCCCTGCCCCCCTCAAGTTTTCTTTTTCAAAATTATTATTTCTGTTTTGTGTTGACTGTAACAAACTTTCCCTGTGGTTTGCAGAGAAGCTCTGTTTGTGACTATGTCTAGGTGTACAAGAGGTATATTACATTAGCACTAACATTTGACCATATTCCTACTTTGAACTAAGAAGAATCCATTATTTCAAGAGTTATTCATGACAATTCAGAAAAGTACCTTGGCTGCATTTTCCTATTTGCATGTTTAGGGCATTCTCCTATGGTATAAAAGCTCAATGCATAAGTCTCTGCTTTGAAGCTTTTTCCCTAGCCCTGAGAACACTTTCTTGGAAGATATGACCTTAAAACCAATGTTTCCACAAAAATGTTTCTATATCTGTAACCCCATCTTCCTTTGGAAGATGGAAAATGACAAGGGAATGCTTGGTAAAATTCCCTGTCAGCTTTACTGATTTTGGCTTTACCTTCATTTCTCCAGTTCAAGAATGGGGATGAGGATAATGATCTTGATTTGATAGACACTGGATCTCAGTGTAAAGAAATCAAGAGGCTTTGAAACCAGTGGATTTATGAGTCTGAATTAATTAATACCATTAAAGTTCTTTGAAATCCTGAGTCAGAGGAGCTATTGAGATGTAAATTTCTGGAGCTGTGAGAGTCCCCTCCTTTCAGTCAATGTGGAAGATCACCCTGAAACACTCACTGCTTTGGGCACCCCAGTGTGGTAACAGTGTGCACGGCAGCTCCATAGCAAAAGTATCCCATACTCCAGGAAAAAAAAAAAACAAAAACCAAAAGCAAAAAAGAAGTCTTTATGCTAAACTCCTTCTTACTTTTTCTGAAAAGCTACATTTTCAAGTTTTTCAGTTGTGTCACATTCATTCTGTTTTGGCCCTTTTGGAAAATACTACAAGCTCACTTCCCCAGTTGAGGTTTACACCCATTCAGTACTCAGAGCATACTTCAGTCAATTCTTTTTGAAGGTCTATTGACCACACTGAATTATTTTAACATCCTTGATAGATTTTTCCTCCTTTTCTGTAATAAGGAAGAGATAGTGATAAAAAATCATAACAGATGCATCATAATGCCATCCTGGCTTTATTGCTGAATAATGCGGCCAGCAGGTGCAGGGAGGTGATTGTGCCCCTGTGCTCGGCACTGGTGAGGACCCACCTCGAGTACTGCATGCAGTTTTGGGCCCCTCACTACAAGAAGGACATCGAGGTGCTGGAGCGTGTCCAGAGAAGGGCAACAAAGTTGATGAAGGGTCTAAAGAATAAGTCTTATGAGGAGAGGCTGAGGGAATTGTGGTTGTTTAGCCTGGAGAAGAGGAGGCTGAGGGGAGACCTTCTTGCTCTCTACAACTACCTGAAAGGAGGTTGTAGTGAGGTGCATCTTTGTCTCTTCTCCCAAGTTACTAGTGATAGGATGAGAGGAAATGGCCTCAAGCTGCACCAGGGGAAGTTTAGGTTGGATATTAGGAAAAACTCCTTCACCAAAAGGGTTGTCAGGCATTGGAACCGGCTGCCCAGGGAGATGGTGTAGTCTCCATCCCTGGAAGTATTTAAGAAAAGAAGGGTAGACGTGGTGCTTGAGGATATGGTTTAGTGGTGGGCTAGGCAGTGATAAGTTAGCGGTTGGACTCGATGATCTTAAGGGCCTTTTCCAACCTTAATGATTCTATGATCTATAATTCTACAACTGAATGAAAATAGTCAACTTCAGAATAGCCAGTATGGATAGTTTGTATTGTAAGGGCAGGCCCAGAGTTATGACTAAGCAGCTGGTTTTTAATTGACTGGACTCTCTACCTACTATAAGTGGCCTTCATGTTACCTTTAGAGATGGGAGAAAGTAATGAATTCCTATTCCTTCCTTTCATGGGTCCAAATATAGCAATTTTTGTGCTGCAAATATAGTGAGAATGACTGTGTACACATCACCTGTCACACCTTGTGACAATGTCTCAGTGTTGGTGTCTTGCGGTGTGGTCCATTTTAATATTAGGCTCTGCAAGGCACTGCAGTATGACCAGGATGCCCCAATTCACATTGATCAAGGAATGACCTGGTCAGAGTGCATCTCAACAGGCACGGGGACACATTAAGAACAGGCTGGAGGCTGGCTGTAAGTCAGTCCCCAGCTCTTGTCTTGTCTAACAGTGGAGACACGGCTTTAGAAGGTGCAGCAGTTTTAGCCCTTGGGCAGCCTCACGGGTTGGGAGATAATCTGAAAGAATGGTGCTACTCGGGATTGGTACAAATGTCCAAAAAGACACTAGGATAAGAAGTGACTTGTGGCTCTTCTGATCGGCAGCACACCTGACACAAACAGTATGGTCCATGAGACAGATCAGAACCAGGTCCCCGATGGATCTCTGAACCTCCTGCCAGAGCAAGAACAGGCTCTGTCACAGGGGACCAGGGCCACACTAGCAACTGTGGTGTGTCAGACACTGCAAAGGAAGGACCCAGTCCTGCTGTATGTTGCACCGTCACCAGATCACCAGATCACATCTTCCTTGTCATGTCTGCCTTCCATCTTGGATCTTCAGCAATTTAATCACATTCATCTTTGATTCTTTATGACTCTACTTCCAAGTCACATCTTTTCCCCTTGCTCCCTCCCCAGCCATCTATAGGGAGTGGGGTAGGAGTGGGGTGTGAGCAGGTGTAAACCGGAGTACCTGCAATAACATTAATGGAATTTACAGCAGCTACGAATCTGGTGCTCCATACTTTATCCCTGATTTATCATTTTTACAACATTTCACTGTGAGAGTTTATGGCAATTTATGTCATTACACAAATTATACAAATTGCCATTAACTGATGTAATGTACTATAAAGAATTGGAAGCATGAAGAAAAAAATTATTTGAATTTTTCTTCTGCATGTTTGCATTGCTTTATAGCTTAATTTATCAATTCAGTTAATTGAAATTTATATCATTAGAAGAAAATGCACTGATGTGCTTTCTTTCCTTTTCTTTTTGTCTGGTTTTTAAATTATCTTTTCTTTTTTTTTTTTTTTTTCCCTCTCTCTCTCCATAGGGCCATAATTGCCAAACCTTTTTTCTGTCAAAGGAGATAAGGTGAAAATGACAACCATCATTTCTATCTCTTTCCCCAGAGACTGAACATATCACCTCTGTGTTAAATTTACCTCCACACATCTTTGCTTTAGGCTTGTGAGTTAATCCCAAACAGTCCCTTTAATTCTGAAACTATAACACGTTTTTGGAAGAGGAATAAGCATCCTATTTTAGTTGCTTAATCTCCCTGAATTTTTTAGAGACCTTTCATTCTGCAAACACAAATTATGGTCTGTCACTGAAAGGTTTATCCCAAAGCTACTCCTCCAGTTATTAACAGTAAAATTACAGAGCTATATTAATTCTTCAGCACAGAGGAACTCCTGATAACTACCCAGGTTCTTTTTGTCATATATGCTACAAAAACACAAACTAAAAGGCTGTCCTTCCCACAAGAGTTGGAAAATAGTATGAGAGAAGAGACATCTTACACCCATCTACAGAGAATGTCTGAATAAAGACAACCATGTCAATGCAAAAGACAGGCTCACAGCATATTCCTTGCTGCTTTCCCATTACACAAGTTTTCATATGGAGGGTTGCAGGAAAGGTAAATTGGCAACATGCCAAAGGAATTTGGTTTTCCTCTTCCATATGTGGCCTGATCTCATACTGAAAGAGTCTTTGAGCGTGACAGTGAAGAAAAGGAAGAAATAAAAATACCAACTTCATAGCTGAACTTGGGAAGTTCTACATGGCCTCAAGACTAGTCTGAAATTACCCCATTGCTAACTGACTTATTTGCTTTTTTTTATTTAAAGAGAAGGTACAACTCAGACACACAGCTTGACATCCAGAAATTATCAGGGTTTTGAAATTTTTGTGAAATCTCCCTATATTCTGAGCTGCTCAATATGTAGAGGTGGCAGCCTGATTCATAGCTAGGGCTGGAACATATTCCCTATGCCTGATTGCAATGGATTTAGCCATATAGACCCTTCATGCATTTGCTCCAGGTGTATTGCCCGTTTAAATCACTTTGGACTGTTTGCTTCGAAGACTGCCGTTCATGCTCATTAAGTACAGACTGTCAATGTACAAAGGCCGAAAGGTCATTTCCACTTTTCTGTGAATAAAAATATCTCAGCATTATCTGAGTAGCGTAAGCTTGTCCTCTCATGGTGAGATTGGCCAAAGTCGTTTTCTCTCCTGTTGCCTAGCTGTTGCATGATCTTATGCTTATGCTACCATTTCTCTAGGGCAGAGCTTCTCCCACCTTGAGGATCATGCACATCACTGGGCCACTGAGAGAGACTCATTCGTGGTTACCTTTCCATGGTCCTGCACACCATCCTGCATATGGCCTGTCCTTGGCAGGAGGAAGAGGACTGAACACTGACCTCGTATGTTTCAGGTGAGTACTCTGACTGATATAATGCAAGAAGAAGCTGTCTCTCCATATTTCTAGATTAAAATAAATGTGGTTGCAGTGCTTGGGGGGTGAACTCAGTTTTGCCGATGCATGTTAGACTTATTGAATTATCGTCCTCAAGGACTGAAAAATTTTTAGGTGAAAAGGCAACTAGTTGTTGAATCCCAAACATCCAGAGACAGAGAAAGGCCCCAGGGTATTCAATCCAGTCATGACTGTGGTGCTTCTGTAGAATAATTGAAAAACAAATATTTAAGTATCAAAACTTTTTTTTCTTTTTTTGTTAAAAGTTATGTACATGGAGATACTTACACTGCAATTTATTTCAACTAATTTTAGCTGACCAGAAATTTCTGTCTACTTTTCAGAGTTATTTGTTTAGACTCTAAATTCAGTGGGGAGCTATGGACAATGAGTTATATAGTTTAGATTATTACATTTTCCTGGCCAAGGCCTTAATTTTTAGATATATAAAATTATGGGAAATGTATTACATTCTAAATGCACATATGCAAAAATAAGGTTTTAAGGATTACCTGGTAGACCCATGTTCCAAAACTGTGCCCACAGTGAAACTGAAGTGTTGATTTTGTTTAGAAATCTGTTCCTTACACTCTAATCTTTTATGTCCAGATCTTCATAAAATCCAAATACGATTTCCTAGGTTTTCAGAAATCTAATTATAAACCCCTCAAGAAATTCAAATAACTTAATGATTATTATTCTAGGGTCTATACAAACCAATAAGCTGCTCTAGGTCTATGAAATGAGTGAATCAGCTGCAAAGTAGTTGGCCCTAAGCACCTGTGGAACTGAAAATATTTGGGGAGAAAAATAGAAAGAAGAATAAAGTGGTAATTGACTTTGACATTCATAATCAGTAAAGCATAAATATACATTTTCTTCTATCCTGCTTGTTTTATTCGATTTTGATTTCTGCTCAGCTGACTACAAAGAACAGTCTAAGCACAGTGTAAACTTTATCAAAATAGTAAAAGTTATGGAGCAATGAGCAAAAATGCAAAAGTTAGGGCAAATGTTTAACTGAAAACGTAAAATCTTTTCCTCAAAGGATAGGTAAATTTGATGCAATTGCTTTTATTACTAATTTTACTTCACTGCACTTAAATATGCACCTAAAATTCACCCATTGAAAATTTAGCCCATATGTACCACAATCAAAAAAAATCTCTAGGGAAACATGATCATATGTTTTGATGACTTTCTAGGGAGAAGCAGAAACAAGGGAAAAATAGCTGCTCCTATTTCCAGATACAGAGGACAAACTTAAGATAAAAAATAAGGGGGAAAACCAAGTAACTTAAAACAAATATCTTAACAAAGATAAAATTTCCCTGTAAAATAAGTTAAACACTGTTATGTCATTGAAGCAGACATCAGCAAAATATTTTTAATAAACTGTACACTCTTAAAATATAATTTTCCATTAAAGTTTTTATTTCCCTGTTTTTTTCTAACAAGCTTACTTGCTAGATTTATTATTTTTACAGAGTTATCTTTCACAGAAGAGAGGAATAATGTCATCCTTACAGCCAGTCACTGTGACAAGTTTTCATGAACTCAGATTAGAAAGTGGGCAAGTAATCATTTATCCTATCTAAGCATGGAGGCCAAGGAATTTGGGAATAATTACATGAAATTTTGGATTTCCCATTGGGAAATATTTCGTCCTAATAGTGGATTAGTGGATAACACCTGTCTTTTATTCTTTACACCAATGACCTTTCTCTGAGCATATGCTTGTGGAAAAAAAAAAAAAAGAAAATATGAGGAAATGAATGCAGAAGAATAAAAAGTAGAACAAAACAAGAATCACAATAGGGAAATCACAACTCACACAACTCTCTTTTATTATTTCTACATTCATCTTTTTCTGTTTTGGAAACTTCCTTGAGGGAAGCACATTTACTCAGTATAAATTTATTGAATGCAACTGGTAAAAGAACACATGTCATAACAATACAATGCTCAGTTCAGGATCTGAGCATAAGAATTTATTATAAATTTGAGAAACTGCTTGCATTCATGTAGGCTGTGACACAACAGACCAAACTGGAGTATCCTTACAAATGAGCACTTCCCACAGGCTTATCCCCCTCAGCCCATTGTCTCGCGAACTGAGTGTGGGATAGGTTTCCTGTTGTTGAAATAAAACCTTTTGAGAGCCAGGAAAATGGAGAAGAGGATTTCGTAACACCAGTGAATCAATTCAGCCAGCCTGACTACCATCATTTTACCCTGACACCTGTTTCTAGTAGCCCATAAACAAACAAAAGGTCCAAGGTACAAAAGTATATCAGTAATTTATGCACTATGAAGTAATCATTCAATACTTAAAAGCACTTTCAAAATAATTTCTTTTTAAATTTCCTTTGATAGATATTTATTGAAGTTTTCCTCCATTTTTTTTTTGTTTGTTTTTAAAGGTGTTCATGCAAGTGAAAGACACAATATCCAGGCCAGGCCTAAGCACCCTTGGGTTTGGCAAAAGGCAGCCTCTGTTAATCTGCCACTTGCCTTTTATGCACAAAAGCACAGTTAGGTGTTTGCTCATTTGTACATCACTTGTTACGTTTCAAAAAGGAACAACTTTTTTATTTTACTTCTTGTAAGTCTGTTGGAACTTTTAAAACTTTGGTTTAAAAGACAATCTTTATCTTTCTTTATGCTTTGTTTGTGTGTAAGCTGATATTAATCTTTCCATTTGTGACAGAAAAATATTGGAGATTTCTGACACGTCTGGGTTTCTCCTCTGTCAGCAATACTCTGATGGTAGCCTTTTCAGCTTTACTTCACTTGAGGTTAACCCATCCTTCAAATTAAATACTCTGAGCCTAATTTGGCTCTATGGGGAATTCACAATGATTCACTTGACACCACCATCTTCTTTCTACCTTCAAACTAGAAATAAAACCTGAAAGAAAGTCAAGTCTTAATAATATTTCTCACTGTCACCTATCCTGAGTGAATCCCTTTCTTCCTAATGCTTCTGGATGATGGGTATTTGCTTTAACAGAAAGGTAGTGATTCTGAGCTTTTTTGGAACAAGGGAGCAGTTCTGAGTCAAAGCCTTACCCTCAGTGTCATCATCACAGACAGATGTTCCTGAAGCAGGCTGAGCCCTCAGTCAGCACCACCGCGGCCAGTGGCTGCCTGCTGTATCCTGTGACATGGCTGCAGAAGCGAAGCTATCAATGGACCCAGGCAGAGGAAGGCCAGATTACCCCTCACCCCCTGCTTTCCAAAGCTGACTGAAGAAGTCTCAGGTCACTTCTCAATTAATTAAAAACTTAATTATTTGATGCTGTAAAGTGGGAAACACTGTTACTTTTCTCCCTATTTTCATCCATCTCGGTTTTCAAATAGAAACTTCTGGAGAAGCAAAGACTGTCTCTTGCCATACAGAGGTCCTGTGCATGGCACTGTAGGGCACTAAGTTTGGTGAATGTTGTCTAACTTGAACAAAAATAACAGTTTTTCAAATGGGCAGGCTCGGTTTGTGTCAATGAGACGATTCAAGGTAGTGAGTGCTGCTCTCAGGGGGATGTGGTTGACAGGGCAGGCACTAAGTGAGCAATTAATAAAGCAGAAGTTAAGCATGTACAGGTGGTTTTCCTGCAGTTCCACATTTGGGATATCACTTCATTCCCCGGGTGCTTACATGAAATAAACCTGTGAACCAGAGGAGTTTAGACCTAAGGGCCTTTCCTAGGCTTGTAACACTCTATGAAGCAAGTGCTCTGCAAAAGAAAAAAAAATGTACATAGAAGAAAAAAAACAGGATATATGTGATCTTATTTGCAATGGAATAATAACAGGGAACATCAAGGTGAGTTTGGGATGTAGCAAGACCTCAGCTCAAGTTTTTTGCAGCTTGCCACACAACCTTACCACTATCTTAACATATTTAATTATTAATACCTCCGTGGTGATGAATCAAAAGTGCTGAATTTGACTGGCACAGGATGGTAAGTGCTTTGAAAGTCATTATCCTAAACACAAAAAGATTTTGAATAATCCTTCAAAATGTCAAGGCACACATCACATCAGCAATTGTTAAATATTTCTTCTGAGGAAGAAGTTAATTTAAAGCACTTTTGATGTTTAATGCCACTCACGACAGCAGCTGAAAATTAACCCTCTGCATTTCCCTCCCCCAGATCTTAGCAGTCTCAGTATAATGTTCTAGGGTGGTAGGACATTTTCAATGCATCTTATTAAAAAGAAATCAAGGGCAGCTTTAGGAAGCTTGAAGGATGAAAAGCTCCACCAAACTTCTAAATCGATCCACGGGAAGCAAAGAACTGGGAATATTTTCTTGTCAAATTTATCTATAAAATGGGCCTATTAAAATTCTCCTTTTACTGCAGAAGATTGTCCTCCCTGCTGAGTGAATTTCACTGAGAAAATATCAAGCTCCTGGGCAGGATGATGCCCTCTTCCTGTGGGAGGGATAAAGCTGTGTTTGGCAATTTTTATAGTAATCCACCCCCTTCTTTGATGAGTGGGAATGAGGAGAATGTGTGATGAAAGCCAAATAAACCTGTAGACATATGTATATTTTGTCACTAAAATAAGAAAGTGCTTGATTTTTATGATAACACCAACATGGCTGGGAAACTGTGAATTGGTTGTGAGACCAATTGACTGTGGGACAAAAAAAAAACATTTAGAAATCACCTGTAAAGCTATGAGTTACAAGATTTCTTTCCTTCCTTCAATGTGCTGGCTGTTACTCATTCCTCATTAAAATGGGTGTGAGTTTTACAGTCTTTGGAATGAAATTAGTCCTCAGGACGAGATGCAAGGGGGTACTTGTCTGGGCACTGCTGAGGGTTTGCTGTATCTAGGGAAATTATCACTTTTGTAACCCTTGTGCCCAATGTTGAATCGGAAAATGTGAATCTCTGGGGTTTCCAGGGATAAAAAAGTAAACATTAACATGAGTACGTCGTGTCTGTGATTTTATACATCCATTCTTTTAAAGTGCCTTCTCATTTTTCCCTTCTAGTTATCTAATTTCTTCACACCAAACCTTACCAATCTCCAAAATGTTTAAAAACATTCTCAACAACAGAATTTCAACATTGTCATGATGCCTGAAACTTCTTCCCACCCTAACCTAAATATATCCTCTAAGGAGGTGATAAGCCTCACATACCTATTACAGTGAGACATTATTTTGTGTTACTCTTTGAGAGACACTGTAAATAACAGAAAACAAGCAAAAAACCAACCAAACAAAACTTTGTATCTCTGTAGCTACAAGTGTATGAGAGAAGAAAACAAATATATAGGCAGGAAAATGTTTTTCATTTTCAATAAAATGTTGTGTCCCTAAATTTTGAGAGCAAGCCACTTGCTGAAGCCAGACATAATTAATGAAGTGTGAAGTTCCAGAAACATAATGATATTCATTGTGACCCAAATGCCAGAACAATATTCAGAAATCTCAAATCCTTTCGCGTGAGTAAAATCTGACTGGAAGTCTTTGCTTCCTAGTGAAATTGCTTGTTCATCCTCAGTCTGGTTGAACTCTAGAGTGGCCAGAAGCTATTGAGTCGAGCAAATAATCTCCAAATTTCATCAAAAAATCACCTCAAATCAAAGAAAAAAGAAATAGAAGTGCTTCTCAGGATTCTGTACATTGAAGGAGAATGTGGTGAAGAAAGCTGGTGAGATAACTGAACCTCTGTAATGATCTTCTAACCTGTTATATAGTGCCTCCTTACAGCAGTGTGGAGCATGTGTTCTTTACATATTCAGCAATCAATATCAACCTGTGTCTTTAAAGTCTCTGAGCAACTTGGTAACTGAGAGAAACCAGCCCCCCATCAGCAAAACTGGGCAGGTCTCAGGTAGATCCTCTTGTCAACAACCCTGAACTCCCTGTTACGAAGTGCATAACATGTGCATACAAAACCAAATATGAATATGATATAAAATATTCATATGATAACAAAGTGCATATGAAGTGAAGAGTCAGGACATGCAAAATAAATCTGAATCTGCTTGCTGCTGTTCTCTGCTTTCAGCATATCAAACTTAATGAGGTGAGTGCAAGATTTTCACACCCCCTGTCCCTGTCAGGCTGCAGGACCTGCGTTGGCTGTATATTCAGGATGATACCAATAAGCCTCTCACCCTGGGACATGGCATGCCAGTCATGGCTGCTTTGAGGTCTAGCAGCAGCCCAATCATTTGGGGGGGACACCATCATGGTGTGGCAGAAAGGGAAAGTCCCCAAAGTTGGTGTGGGAACCACCTGTGTCACGATGCCGTATGCCAGTCTCGCATGTTAGCACCTCAGGGTCTAAAGGGATGTGAATGACCCTTGGAGCAGGCCCACAGCTGAGGACCTCCAAGGCTGTCCTGTCTTAAGCAGAGGTAGAGTATATCTCTGGCTGTCCAGGCTAGGTTTTTTATACATAAAATATGAGCAATTTTTTTCCTGACCAGATGACCTTCAGCTTAGATGAAGGAAACACTGAAACCAGGCCAAATAAAAGTGAGATCTCCAATACAGAGAACAGCATGTGCCTTCAGTGATGAACTGCTGGACTCTGCCTCAAAAATTAAGTATGTTGAGTGTAGAAGCTAGGAAATATAGAGAAAAAGGCATATCATTGCCAGAATAAACATTTTAAGTCAGCCATTAGTAGGCCTTTTCCCCACTTGACAGGTCATAAGAATGGAAGCATATCACAAGCTAGGAAAGTATTTAATAAAAAAGTCTTTTAGGATTTTATAAAAATGTCAATGCAAAATAGATATAAAATGTTAAAATATTCAGTGCAATGCAGCAAAGACCTGTTGGAGTTCCACCAGTGTCCTCACATATTAATTTATTTAGCTTTTAAGTCCCTTTCAGAGATATAAAAATATTACTTCCACACTTTTAGAAGCCTGCAATGATCATTTAATTGACTTACTTAGGTCACAGAAGGTGTAAGTGACTAATTAAGAAAAAAAATCTAAAGGGTCCTCATTCTAGGCCTAATATTGCTATATTCACCAGTACTATAATATTGGAGAGTAACTAACCTGGCACTCTACAGAAAACAATAGAGTGAAACAACATTTAAATTTTATGAATTCTGGAGAGCTCTTTGCAATGGCAAAGTATTCAGTTCTTACAGACGCAGTTTAGTGAGACACTTTGTTATCAACAAAGGAAAAAGAGTATTAAAAACCGCTGCATTGATGATATTGAATAGTGAAATCCTGCTCAGTCAGGGAAAATAGCAAAACCTCAAGTACAAATTTTTAAGCACAAATAGAATTTTTTCTAACTAAACTGCCAGTAATGAATCTAAGTCATACAGAAGAATATACGGAATTTAGTTTTTAAATTCTGTAGTCTACATCTCTTTTTTCTCCTACTAGATGTTGTAAACTGAACAAGGTGCTAAGACTATTGAGTAGAAATATTTAAGAAACCTGATCCAGCTGTACATGTGTGGCTAAAATATTTTCCAGTAGATTCCATTGCATTATTTGTTAAATTTATTTAGTTATGATGAAAGACTCCAGAAAAGCCTTCTAATGTTAGTTGTATGGCACATGCAACAGTAATGTTAAATACCTCAGTAAAATTCTTCATGAAAATGTGTGCTCTTTCTGCTTAGGAAAAACATATACCAATGATATGCAGTTTGCCTGGCATCTGTCCAGTCTTTGGCCTTGCTGACAAGGAAAACACTGACTGCCAGGTATTATGGACATAGGGAACTGAATTTGGTTATTCTGAGAGAAGCTACCAGTATATTACATAGATTTGTTCATTTAAAGGTCGGAAGAGGTCAATACAGCTATGTAAATGAAAACTGTATATGACACAAGCCATAGACCTCAACAGTTCTCTTCTCTGTTACCTTCAGTGATTTTATAGACTGTTCATAAAAGTCACCAAGGAGTCAAACAAGAAGGCAGCACTCTCTAACTGGGCCATATCTGAAACAGCGCAGTATCTCTTTGGTGAGTAAATCTGCAGCAGTCTAAAGGAAGCACTGCTCCCAGCAAATGGTTTGCCATCATCGGTTGCCCCTCGCATCCAGGCAGCCCATGCAATCACTTCAGCATCCGTGCAATCACACTGGTGCAAAGCAGGAGAATGTGAGAGGAGTGCTTGTGTGGCAAGGTGCTGCTTTGCCAAGAAAATTCTCATCTCACCTGTCATTCACAAGGAGGCTGTAATACCCATGGAAATGCATTGTAGACTTTGCTGCCTTTTATTCTGGAACTGTTTAGTGCATTTACATTTTCTGTGAAACTCAATCAACTTTCCAGCTTTTCTTTTTGAACCTTTTCTTTTTCCCATTAGTCTGTTAATAATTGTTGCTTTCCTGGCATCCTTGTTCTGTTGGGTTATTATGCATTCCTCAGCATTGTAAAAAATGAAATATGGAAAAAAATCACATGCTTTTCAGCTGACTTAACACTGCGTAAAATGCTGAAATTATTAATTGAACATCTTGATTATAAATTAGGTGGAAATAATGTTGAAGAAGCAGCCCCTAGTCATATAGGTTTATTATTAGGGCTGCTCACTGAATGATTTGAATTCCATTCTAGTAGTGGTAAATATAGTTATTATGGAAGAGTGTGAGCTCATGGATTTTGGCTGAATGTCAGCTGAATCAAGCAGGACATTTCATTCACCATTTAAAATTGTATGTCCTAAATTAATGTCTGTGTTATCTCCTGCTTCCACCCTTGCACAAATAACATGGTTGTGATCTTACATAAGATAAGGAAATTATTTCAGCCACTACAGAATAACTAATTGCCAATATTATTGTTGTCATCTGTCCCTGTGTGCAGCAGCACCCTATTGTGCTACGCACAGTAGACTCTCAACACAAAGTTTGCAGTGCATTTGTGTGATGACTGGAGAATGGCAGCTGCTATGGGAGATTTCATCATTAAATGCTGGTGATGTTAAATGACCTTATATAGTTTGTTTGGAAGCCAGACTCTTTAAGTGGAAAGATATTATCCAGACTTCATGGGTTCAGTTTTTAATTCTTTAGTGTATTTAGCCAGGCCAAGGTTTCATGATAAGAGTCACTCAGTCAGATACCACACACTTGAATGCTGCCTCGTAAGTCATAATTTCTTATCCTCCTGATTTACCTTAGTGTTACAGATTGTATATGTGTTGGACTATTATTTGTGCTTTAGTATATACAACACTGACCTTGGCAGAGTCCCAGGCTGGCCGAGCCATTTAGGTACTACCATAATAGATACGTTAAACAACAGCTACAATTGTTGTCGTCTATCCAGATAGGCTTGGAGCTCAAGATCTGCTGTATGACAAATGTGCCGCCTCACCACTGCCGCAGCATTGCAAGGGAACCCTATTCATCTTAACAAATATTGCAAAAACAAAGACGGATCTGATTTAGGGGAACTGAAAGGTCCATCTATGTTTGTTTGGGGGCTCTAGAGGGTTAGGGGAAAGGTTCGCCTGAGAGGTTAAAAGCTTAGTTCTGTCCTGGATTGAAGTAAGCTCTTAAATCTGAACAGCTTTTCCTCGAGGCTGCAGAAATCTGATGAGACCTTCATTATTTCAAATTTCAGAATGCCCTATTTCTCACTATTTTCTTTCTCTCCTTTTAACTCTAAGCTGTTTCTCCTCCTCAGATAAGAAAAAGACCCAGGGGCTGGTGGCAATCCTGGGCTCTACCCTGGTAACTTGTTTTAATTTCCTGGCTGTTCTGGTTCATCTGAGCTTTCCAGACACAGTCCTGTAAGTTGCTTGCTAGGAGCAAGTTACTAGGAGATGAGGGCTTCTTACACTGGTTCGGAATAATCTGTACCTCTCAAGATTACTCCTTGTACCCTAGATCCCCCTTCTGGACACTGAGATGTGGGAGACTGGGGAAAGCAGGGCTATACCATCTTCTTCTGTGCAGAAATAGCACATGGGAAAAATAGCCACGAGCATTTTTTTTTGCCATGACTTGCAGTACTTTATTTCCTCAGTTGTCATTGTTATTTTTAATATTTAGGACACAAAAAACATGGCATAATGAATGCCATTTATTGTGCATTTTTTGTGTTTAAAATCTTTGTGGAAATATTCTAGGCTAGACCGTCTAGCTAGGGTTTGTCACCTAGCAATGGCTAGCAGCACGTATTTGTAGAAATGGTATAAGAAATCAGGGCATGCAGCAAGTGTGCCAGCTTTTGGCAAGGCTTTTGAATACTTAATGAGACATAGACTGTATTCACATTGTCTTATTTAACATCAAGGGACAGCTCTTCCATATGAAAGCTCTTGTTATCTCTATTTCACCCTCAGTATCTTTTATTTTGTAGTAGACAGTGCTACACTTGATGTCATAAAGCTCAGAAATGGAAGTAGAAGAATTTCTTCCTTTCTGAGATTTCTTCAGATACCAGCTAGAGCTGTGCACGTTCATCATCAAATTCCTAGCAAGGAAGGAACCTGGGATCTGACAGAAAACCAAACCTTACATTACAAAATAGAACTGAGGCATGTTTGACTCTTGAAAGATAGTTTTAATGAGATGGTTCTGATTAAACAGCACATATAAGACTGTTGGGGAAACTCAAAAACCACAACCAGAACTTCAGCTAATGTGTTGTCTGAGCCAGAAAGTTAGATATGCTTTTAAACAAAGGGAGAAGGATACAGGTTAAACGCTACATCAAATAAAAGCCAAACACTAAGTATGGTATTCACTCCTCTAAATTTTTTCTATCTAAATGTGAGGCACGCAGTTTAAGTTGAGCTCTAAGACACCTTCTATAGTCAGCAGAGAATGGATATCACTTCCAGATGAACAACAGAATTCATGAACAACAAATTCATCAACAAAATATTTCTGAGATGGGGGGGGGAAGATCAATCACCCTCTTCAGTGGCTGTTTTTCTCCATTGACTACAGAGAAAGTCTGGAATCACAGCTTAAATGTGATGCCTAACTTTTAGACAGATAAAATTAAGTGAGATGAGTCCTACCCTAAATATCTACCACCCCATCACTTTTCTTCATGGTTGGATTCATTGTTGTTAATGGTTGATTTCACTTGCAGCTCTTATACACTGGCAAACTGCTCTCGCTCTCTGCTTTTCTATATTTCAGGGGAATATTTATACTGAGTAAATAAAACATTGCCCAAATTACAGGAAAAATCAGTTTTCTGCATATTTTTAAAAAGCTTACATAAAACTCTCATAATTAACTTAATCTTTAAATTGTTGCCTGAATGTTAAAAGAAAAAGAAAAGGGGGTGGTGGTGGTGGTGTATTTTTCCTTATAACCTGTTTAAAAAGTGCAAATTTGCTAAGCTTTTTTACTCCTTATTCACAGATATAAACCAGACTTTGCAATGATTTACTTTTCAGAGATTATTTTTGTTCTGAAAGTATCTGTCTGATTCCTGTAAACAACAGCCCAGAGTAAATCAACATACAGTTTATATTTTTGATTTATAGCAATGAACTGTTTTGTGTAAATCAACCAACGATCCTCAAAGAAAGGTGCCCTGAGGCTTTAAGGCAACTGAGACACCGCTCAGAAACTGACTTCAAGTGGAGCAACCTGGTTGAAATATCATCTCCCTGGTTTGAGCAAGCTTTTCATTTTTAATTGAAAGTAGGAGCACTGGGCTAGAATATAAAAGGCCTCTCAGTTCTCTGCCAAAGCCCCATGACACCACACATCAACACCTTTTTTTTTTTATTTATTTATCAATGAGTTAATTTGCAGTTTTGGAGAGGAAATGTATAACTGGATCTATTCCACACTGTTCTGACATAAAATAACCCCTTGTAGCTACCTCTGTCAGTAGTTGAACTATGCTGCATAGTTTTTCATTGAGGCTCAACTTCAGCACGTTGTTATGATGCAGGTGGACATAAGTAAGCAGTGGAGAGGATTGCAGAGTAATTGCAAATGGGAATATATATATGTAAATTTTTTTTTTCCTTCTGGTGAAAGTTTGGGAATTCTTGCTTTCACTGGAACTCAAATGTATTTTTTATGTTCATATTTTCTGTAAGACTTCGTGCTGGGCAAATCATATGAGCAGCAAAAGAGCATCAATGAGAGGCAGAGGGGTAAAAGATTTAATCACAGAAAGAATTCAGAGCACAGATATAACCTTGTGCATTTTCCATCCCACCAGCCTGAAGGTCATTACATGTCAACTGGGATGAACAAAAGAAACTCTGCTTTGTGAGAACGGACAATTCACCGACTAATTTCCTGTTATGTATATAAGAAAGATGCTGGCAGATGTCACCAGTGAAGGTTTTCCCTGAGCAAAAACAGCCAGGGAAAAACAAAACAAAACAAAACAAAACAAAACAAAAAAACACAAAAAACCAAATCAGGTCAGAAATAATCAGAAACCCACTAGTTATCCCACCTTTTGGTAGACCAGCTTCCTTTGCTCTGCTTTTGAAGACACCAGCTAGTAAGGTGCAGCCATGTTTCCATTTGGGAACCTTAAATACAGATCTGCAGACATATGTACTTGGATATAGTTTATCTCAAAGCACCAGTCCTTCAAAGACTTTTTAAGATTACTTTCTGGGAAGCATGGAACTGTCTTTCTGACTGACAGTGAATGGTTCAAGTTGCTACAGCTAATGGCATTACTCTCATATATATGGTTCACATGACCAAGACATGAGCTCCAGCACTGAAATCCTCAGATGTTCGGTGCTGGAAATCCTGTGTAAGCAGTAAGGGATATTTTGCCTTAGTAAAGGAAAAAATAAAATCTATTACTAACAATTAAAAAAAAAAATTGGGACCTTTGCCACCTCAAAAGCAGATATCAGTCTCCTTATCAAACAACTAGCAGAACCACAGATTTCAGTGGTTTCTTTCCACATGCCAAAAATTGCAGTGGGTTCATAATAAAGTGAAAGCAAAAGAAACCTTCTTCCTCCTGAAGCTTTTCCAAACAGTAAAAGCATTTATTTATCAACATGCAGTATTGGATATACGTGCTCCCGGTGGACTCACTTAGTACCAGGAATTATTGCTGAACAGAAAGCTTATTTAATCTATTATGGGTCAGAATTTTTATCAAGCTGCTTAATTAGAGTTCTCCCTCTCTCTCTCTCTCTTTTTTTAACAGCTTAATGAGGAGTTTCATCACGCCTGCCAAGATGAGTCAGGTGTTTTCAAGCAGATGAGTGTGATGTAAGTAAATATGCAACATGATATATCTTCATTGTATCTTCCATACAGAAGTGGGGTCAAAAGCTTCATTTGTTCAATAATACTTCAAGGAACTGTTTAAAACTTTTAGTACAGGCATAATATCACACATAGTCTTTTTTTAGCTACAGTCTCCTAAAAGTTAGATTAGACGTTTAATGAAAATTAGTCATTTAGGTTCCCTATAAAACTTTCAGATGGCTTTATATTAAATAAATCAAATTTTTGGAGTCTCTTTCACCAGGGAACTGCTGCCACATAACATTTTAATTGAAATTATTTGATATGAAATGGGAGAGGGAAATGGGAATAGCAACTCAGTTGTTCCAAACAATGACCTCATTTGTTACATGGAAAATATTATTTTATGAAAATACATAAAGAAGTAAGATTAATACAGTACAGATAAACAAAAAAGTCAGCAAATTTTAAAAAGTGACTCTTCTAATTTGAAAATAACTATAATCCTGAGACAGCTTTCTGACACAAAGAGTTTCCACCTAAATGATGGAAGTCTGAATAATAACAGTAACAGAAGAGGATCTAATTTAATGGAAAGTATGAAATAATTGGGACATTTACTTGCAACACAGTTTCCTCCTTTAATATGGCCTGGATTTGCTGGAGTTCTTGTGGCACTGTATGGGCTGTGCTCCTGCCAAGCAGGGCCACTATCAATACCAGCACTTGGTACTGAACAATAAAAATGCAACTTTGCCAAGCAGGTCAGGTTTCAAGGTTCTGGGAAGCTACGCCACTAAAATCTCACCCAGGTACTGTGACACTACCTCAGGTGATGCTGCTGGAAACTTTCATCCTGTGGACTTCAGGATTTCTATACATTTTCTGTAAAATATTTTGCCTGAAACTCCAGAAGGTGTAAATCGATAGAGGACTATTGACTTTGGGGATGCTACTCCATTGTATGCTCAACAAGAATCTGGTCCTGGGGAGTTTTTTCAACTACGAAGACAGGAGTCATGAGACAAGCTCATGCTTTCAATGAAGGCAGTACAAATTTTGTAATTGACTTCAACACCACCCACATTTTAATCAAAGGTATTTTTTAAGGTCACTCAAAACCAGAGGTTCCCATTAACAGAAATATTTGGGTGAACAAAATTGCTAGAGTGAACAGACTTTGCAAGATGATTCACTAAACTACCCCAATTAAAATATCATACAGCCTAACAGAGTATGGACCAATTACAGTTATAACATTTGCAAAAAAATTAAAAGTGTAAATATTTATTGAAAAATACTATCAAGATAATAGTAGTAGAATTTTCTGATTAAATAATCACAAAATATATGTATCTCTGTGTGTGTGTGTGTATATATATATATATATATATTTAAAAGGCTGCATTAGCCACATTTGCTTTTATAGACTATCTGTAAAAGAACAAGATCGTTTCCAGGAAATAAAAATAAGTCTCAAATTTACATCACTATTTTGCTGTTTCTGCTGGAGTGTTGAGATGAAGGCAGCTAGGAAAGGGAAGGGAAACCATGTAGATGAAAAACATGCAGTCTCTTACAGAAAAATCAGATTCTGTTTATAAAGGTTTCTTTCTGCAGCTGGAAAAATATTGAACTAAACCCTTAACCTTATTGCAACAGAGTCAAGAGATTATGAATAACAATCTCTAAGGAATCAACAAGCATACAGGGAGTTTCTGTTTGAACAATGATCTAATCTATGCTTTTATTACGTACTATTGGTAAAATCCTGGCTGTGCTGAAGTCACTGATAAAACAATATGATTTTGCTCCACTTTAATTATATTTCCCTTTCAAAATAGACGTGATCATTCTGGAGTTCTGAAGCTGGTAGAGTTTGGCTCATATTCTGTATATTATAGTAGCCTAAATTGGTAGAAGTAAGATGTACCTCATTTATTTTTACCGATTCTGTAATAAAGAACCAGAATAAAACAGAATGCATCTTATTTGGGACGTAACTGTGATGCTTTTCTCAGGTAGAGCAGTACATTTTTTTCACGAAGATCGCCACTGAACTGTCTGCGAATCAACATAATGTAATAAGGCAAGATTTCTTTTTGGTCTTTATGCCATTTATGTTCTATATTCAGAATACCAGAAAGTTCTAACAAAAGGCTAAAACCTTAAGATATATACAAAGACCTTCCATAACTGCAGTGAATAGAGAGACCCCAAGACATCTCATTCTGAGGAATATGGAAATATTAAAAAATTCCAATAGACCACAAAAATAATTTTTATATCCCTGAAAAAGTTAGATCTGTCTATACACCACTCTATCAATCCATTCCTCTCCCACAACGATAAAATTTCTCATGGTCTAGGCAGAATTTCTTTAGTTTACCAATTCATTACTCCGGTATGTTTTGAAACGTCAAACAGGTATTTACTTCCTAGTTATGTGTATGACTATAAGTGCTTTAGAGCATATGAATATATGCATTAAAGTTCAGGATACATTTATATCCATTGATCAAATGATGTCTTCACAACAGCTGTGTTCTTCCATAGAGATGACAATTTCATTATATATTCAAATTAGAAGGCATTTTGAAGTCTTTTTGAGATGAACAGGTCTATAAAAATATAAGACAATCTCAGGCCACTGGTCAACAATGACACAGTACATAAAGTCACAACCCTTATGACAACTGCCTGTAAAAATAACACAGGTCACATCAATGTCTTCAGGAGCTAGCGACTTTGTTTACTCCATTTCAGGTGCCAGGGTGGATCCAGTCCAGCCCAGGAAGAATGAACTGGCATAGACGGAATGACAGACATTAGGCATAAGTACTTTTTATATCAAGCCTTTGGCAAGTTACTTGTTGGAAAAATCTGTTCTCATGAACACAATCCAAAATCTGCAAGTTGTGTTACTAAGGCATATGATAACTTCCACTATCCAGGGATATGCTAATACATACCATCCTGGGATATGCCAAACCATTGCCAGGATAATGGCTCATTCCAGATGCCAGTCAAGGTCCTTTTTGACAGCCTTAGGGCATTTCACTATAAAAGCAGTTTTGACTGGATTGTTCAAAGCAGAGGAACTTTTATTTTTTTTTCCCCCACCAGAAACTGTAAATAAACTTTGAATGAAAAGAGGATGGAATGTCGTACAATTCCCCTCATTCGCTATGACTTATAATTACGCATTTACTCTTCTGGTTTTGGGGATTTTTAATCTCCCCACATGTGTCTAACAAAAAAGCCTCTTCTTTCCCATTACTTATGGGCCATGGACAGGGGACAAAAATAACAAATACGAACATAATGGAGAAAGTCAGAAGGTAGAAATAAGGCTTTATACTTTGTGAGGTTCCAGAACACTAAAGTTAGAGGTTTATTACAGATGGAAACAAGAGATTAAAAATAATTATCTGTGATGCATGCTTAAATTTTCAGTGAAATAGTAAAGTTGGTGGGATGCTGTATTCACGAAGTGTTAGCCAGCTCTCAATTATTAGATTACGTACCAGGGAAATTACTTAATGTATGCCTAAAGCTACAGGGAATTTAATTTCTAATGGTAGTACATCATACTGGTAACATTAAAAACTGTAATTGTGGAATTTTATTTATTTACTTATTTATTTTAAAACTAAATTTATGCAAACAGTTAAAAATGCACAAGGACTAAATGTCACAGTGAATGAAAAGGAAGGGTTGAGGACTTGCATGCTGTTCAGGGAAAGCTAGTTACAAATTATCCCGCATTTACTTTTGCATGGGGTTCACTCATAGTTGTGAGAGTCATAGATGAGAAGAGAAATGTGGTCCTCCAGAGCAACACAACTGACAAAAGTTCATTCACGTTTGAAGAGAAATTTGTTTTAAAAAAAAAGGTAACCATGAAACCCTACTAAAGCTATTGTAGGAGGTTTAACCAGTACATTAACTAATAATTACCCTTAATTAAATGTAATTAATATAACTTAATATTAATCAGAAACATTAAGTATTAGAGTAATATTAATATTACTTTATATTAATTAATATGAATTATTAACAATTGGAATAGCCTACAAGAAAGGTAAGGTGATTTTTTCATGATTTAAAGATTTTGTGTCAAAACCACATCTTTTCCTAAAGCACGCAATAGTTCTAGGCTGCTCCTAGCTGCTTATATAATCCCCCTTTCACGATTTATCTGATACATTAATATTGTATCAGAAATTCAGTTGCATACTCAGCTAAGTTAACTAGCTACAAGTAAGCTAGTTTACTTTGTGAACATATTACCTTGTATTCTGAAAGCATACGGTCTATCCAAACTAAGAAGTCACCTTTTTTTCAAGTCTAATTAAAATGATTGCAGGGACGGGCTAATGAGTCTGGGATTAGGTTACCGCTTCTGAGTAATGTACTCCATAAAAAATCAATTTACCTCACAATCAGCAGTGCCTTTTATATATACCTTTCATATATATTTCTCAAGAAATGCAGCTTTGATGTCTGCATAATGCAAACAAGGACCTTAGGCAATGAATGGTTGAATGACCTTCACCAGGAGTTCCGGGAAGAAGCAAGGACTAGAACACCTTCCCCAAGTTTGACACTTCTTAGTCATTTTTCTTCTCCCTAATTTGTTTGGATTGGCACAAAAATCTGTAGGAGAAACCCTATTTCCCACATGGTATAAGATTTCAGACTAGGTGGTCATTTTGTCCTTGGCAGCCAGAAATGTCAAAGGAGCTACGAAAATATAGTGCAGGCTTAACACCAGACTTTGTCTGTACAGCTTTTACACCCATACTCTCACTAGAAGGTGAAAAAACAGTATTAAAAAAATCAAGTGATCATTCAAAGAAAAGTTGCTCAGATCAGTCCTATTGACCTTGTCTTGCTTCTTGTTGGTTCCCCACGTTATACAGTCAATTCTTACATATATCTCTGGGAAATAGAAATCGTCACGGAGATACAGCGTGAAGGAGAAACACTTAATGGGCCACATTACAGCAAACTTTATCGATCTGCTTTCTTTTACTTGTAGGCATGATTGAGGGCTCAAGTAATTTAATTTTCTTCTTGTAGTCTGACATTTTATTTTCCAATTTTTTTTTTATTTTGCTTTGTTCTTGAGACATGCTAAACAAACAGCGCTGAGACTGAAGCAGGAGCAGCCTAGGCAAGGAGACCAGTCTAAGCAAGGGGACTTGAATCCCTATCATTTTCCTTACTGCTAATTTGGACTGCCATTGAGACCAAAATTCTTCTGGGTCTTTCCATGGAGTTGGCAGATGGAGAAAGCAGTGATTCCTCTAGTTTATAATTTAATCCTGATTGATAATCATATCACTCTCACCCAAAAATCTGTAATGTTTATAGAGCCAAATTTGCACTTAAGTTAAACCCTACTATAGTAAATGTAGACATCCAGCAGACATTATAAAAAGACAATTTTCTATGACCGTCCAGGACTCACTTATCATCCTGTTACAAAGACCTTAGGCCAGAATCCTAGACAGTTTAATGAAGTCATTTTGGAAAATCATAATATCTCAAGTATCTTACTCTCCTTGTAGTCCATTGTCAGAGGACATGATTGAAAGTCCAGAGATAGGTCAGTTATTACCTTATCAAAAATCCCTTTTATCGCTGCTGAGGATTTATAATCAACCAAGAGACATGCAGCTGTCAGGCTGTGGCCAGGAACACATGCAATGCAAGGCTGGGCAGAATACAAATGATTATATAAGATCGATCAGATGATTTTTGTAAGATCAATCAGGTGACTTGTCCTTGTGCTTGGCTATTCAGGGAGTGTATCTACAGCCTTTGATGACCCTACCAAGTCCTTCTTGGTTTGCTTCTTTTTCTTGCTCTATCCCCTCTCTAAAGAAGATTTTAACACCCAAAATACAAAATTTGTGGTCACTGTGAGTCCTGCAAAGCATTATTCACATAAAAAGATGATATAAAATCAGTCCCCAAAGAATGAATAATCAAAGTAACTGGGAAAAATTAATATATCTTATTTCTTCCTTCTGCCTCTTTCTTCCTCTGCCCTTTCTGTTTGTTTCCCTTCCCTCCCTGCTTTTCTTCTTATCATGACATAGTTATAAAGCATATTTATCGGTTAATCACACAGCAAAGTTAAAAAGAAAATAAAAATGCCCTTTGAAGTCATCATGGAAATGACTCAGATAATTCTCAGGTAATGGAGTAGGTTTGACTGTTGGGTGTTTTGGTTTGTACTGTTTGTGGAGTTTTGTATACTCCAGCACAAGCCTCTGGTCTTATGATGCCCTCAGGTCCCTTGGTGAAGTGTGTGTGAAATTATCTAGGAGCAAATCTTTGTGAAACATTTTCTGCAGTGTTATTGACAAAGTGATCACACATGGTGATGGTAAAGAGGTGTGTATTATTGTTTGGGTTACATTCCCGCATTCTCATCAAAACTGATTCTCTCATATAAAGGGGATTTCCATTAAAATCATAGCATTTCTGTTATTACCCTGGATTAAAGACTTACTGATAGAGGAACCAGAGGACTGGGGCAGACATTTTCAAGGAGAGATGTGGGTCCTTGCAAGAGACTGAAGGAAAATAATCTGCTTGCAGGAGTCTTTTATTCCTCTTTTTATTTCAGTCCATAAACATGAATAATTTCCTTGGTAGAACAAGTAAAAAGGTACTCTTTTTTTGACCAAACACCAATTGGTTTAAAAATGTATTCTATCTTTCTAAGGAATTTATTCAGGATTAGGCATGGTTCTCGAATGGTTTGCCTCAGTCAACATGGAAAAAAAATGCATATCCAGTCACATTTGTGCCCAATCTATTACATTTGGTCTTGAGACAAAGAAGGAGGAAAAGTATTATTTAACTTCTCTAGTATATCCCAATAGTCAAATTTTACAGAGGAACCTTAACACAGAAACCAATTTGTTTGGCCAACAATTCTATATTACTCTACCTCTCACTGAACACAACAAAAAGCTACACTATTTCATAGAGTATTACAAATGAACTGTTTTATATACAGGCTTTACTGTATTGGGAAATATATTTATAGACCCCATTTCTTCTGTGACTTGCAGGCTACTTACCTCTTTTGAGCTTAACAGGACAAATTCTGTTTCTTCTTTAAATGCCTTGAAATCAAAGTAATTTTGTTTTCATGATGCAATAACTCTGTGTTGTCTCACTTAGATGTAAACAATTTCTGAGACATTCTTTTTCATCCTTATTATGAACTACCTCACAATAACAACCAAATGGTTTCCCACAAGATAAATCTGCTGTTCTCTTTCTTGGGCATCGTGACAGTATTTCATTCTTCTGCTTTCCTTTTTTTAAATCTGCAGATACTCTATCAAAGGCCATTCAAATATATCCCTAATTTTCTCTAAATTCCTTCCACAAACTTAATACAAAACCAAACACAGCTAAACTCCCTGCAGAAATAGCTGTAGAAAGTGTCTGCATTTCAGGACATGAAGAATGTCTTTTCAGCAAAAAGGCGCCTATCTTTGATAGCATGTCTTCTGACTCCTATTTTTCTTTCTTTTTCCCCAAAAGTTTTAGGAATTGTACTTATTATCTTGTATCTGATAAATTGTGTAGAGAGAAAAGAATCATAGACAATTTAGATTTTGCAACACTCCTAATCAAGGAGATCACAAAAACAAGAGGATTTAAAGTTAAACTCACACATTAGTGTTTTCATGAGTTAGCATCATGGTAGGATAACAGTATGGATTGCATTTTTAGCATTTCCACTGATAAATGGCACAGAGGGGGATGTTACAGGGTATTAGATATATTTAAATCAGAAACTGTTTTCTTTTCATTTTGGTGGGAAGGCTTTTGACAAATATTGAAAATGAAATTGTATCCTCTTTATTTATTTAATCCAAAAGCTAATAAAGGAACTAATTTCCTAAAATAATAAGACTGTGAGTAGATAAAGTCTTTTAGTCAGCCAGCACATCTCTCTCAAGTGGAGGATGGTAATGTTTTAGGGATGGTCTTGATAAGAACCTTTGTTAGTATAGTGAACTTTCTCTATCAGAGTCCAGATTTAAAAGCCTCACTTAGTTAAGAGCACATGTATGCACAAGGGCAATAGTATGACATTGATTTCTTTAGGAGCTCCTCTTCAAAATCAATGGAAAACTGTGTTTAAAAATTGAAGGTATGTTATGGCACTAGAATGCAATATCTTATGACCTGAGGCAAAAGTCCCTTAGGTTAAGTTTCATCATCTAGAGTTTAGACATCTAGCCAAACTAGCTCTTTGGACTCCTCTTTGTGAGCAATGTAGAGAATTAGGTACCTTTTCTTTTATATTTTTTACCTGAAATGTGATTTTTTTCTTTGTATCCAGATTGAGAGTAGTAATGGAAACACTCAATTAACCATTTCCTCTGTTCATATGTAAATATTTCAGTCTGCATGTTGTTCTTTTTTCTCAGCTTCTCAGCAAGTACTCGATTCCTTACAAATTCCAATTTCTTCCTGTTTGCAACAGCTTCCTATTAAAATATTTTTGCACCCTAAAACCAATGTCAGCATAAGCCACACGTACAAATGAATTGTACAGTGAATCAAAAACCATCCTAAGAACTATGTCTCAATAAAACAAAGTCAAAGTTCCATTTTCCAGTACCATCTAGAATACAGGAGAAATTCAGACACAGAATTATTTTGTAATATGTTTTTTTAATATTTTCTAGTGCTTCCTTCTCTTATATGAAAATGCATTGAGAAATAAGCTCTGAAGCCACACAGTGGTCCTTTGTATTTGACCCGTGTCCAATGCTAAATAAATGGCTCCCAGCTTCTCAGCTTTTTTTCTCTGGAAAACCCAACAGATTTACTTGAATATTTTTTTCATTCACCAATAAAAATTCAGCAGGTACAAGAATGCCTTTCACCAGCATGTACTTCCTGTGCTGCAGGGAAGAATAATAACCATTTACTTAAACCAGCAATCCAAAGGTTGATATTCATAGATTTATTTTGTCTAATTTTACACACACTTTCTAAGTGGGGTCAAGAAATTGACTGCCACAAATAAGAAGGTAAAATATGAACTAGTTGTATCAGTCATCTCTTGGACTGATAGTAAAATATATGATAATTTTAGTAAAGGTGTACACATCTGAAATCATGCTTAGAAATGCCAGTTACAACTACAGAGATATTATAATTAAGTGTTATACTATTATTGCTTAAATACTGCCTAAAAACTCCAATTTGGATCTCAGCCCTGGTACATTAACTTCAGTAGATACGCATAGCAGAAGACGGTCTCTGCCCCTAAAATCTTATTATAATCTAAGTACTCCAGCAAACAAAACCTGGGAGGAAGGAATAGAGGTACAAAGAGATTAAGGGTGAAAACCTAGTCCTAGTAAAAGAAATGGGAGTTTTGCCACAGTCTTAAATGATGCTAGGATTTAAACCTGAATAGTTTTCCAAAGACACACAGGAAAATTATATCTGAGCTTTGAAGTGGACCTTGACCTCTACAAGACCCTGTTCTTGGATTTAACAGAAATCTGTTCCACAAAGCAATATAATTTCATACATAAATTAGTAGGACTTTTTGACTTCTGAACTAAATATGTAGGGCAATCATCTTTTCTTGAAATGACATAAAAAATAAAATAAAATAAATAATAATACACACACAAAAAAAAAAAGACAAAGTGACACAGAAGCTAGATTATCAGCTCTAGGAAGATATTTAAGGATCTTCATCCCATACATATTCACTCAGTTTTAGACCCCCTAACTGCCTATATCAATTAAATGGGAGGGGACTTCAGTATTTTTAAAAAGTATGTCAGCACAATGAAACAAAACCACAGGATTATTGTATTTCACCATCAGTCTCATTCTCTTTCCTTATTGACCTTCTATTATGAGGAAAAAAGTTAAGACTGACTTAGCACTTGAGCAAAAGGGAAAAAAAAATCCCTTTCTTCACTCCTTCAACCCTCCACATGTGATGGGAAGCGGGCAGAATTCAGCAGTGTCCCTTTAAATTGCCTTTGATTCCTGCATATAACTCTTCTCCCGGGTTTTAGTGCCATATTGTAAAGTTAAAGTGTAAAACTCTGCATCTGTTGAGGCATTTGGCTGGAAAAGCAAGTATGTCAACGTCTGTCCCTAGCTGCCATCACACATATGGATTTTCTGTGTTCAGCTCTGCCATCTGGTAGTTAGACCTAAATTCACTCCTCATTGAATAAGGACTATCTACCATATCATACTTCATTCTATATGCTATCCCTTTTCAGAGCCTTGTTTTATGAAATTTTACATGGTATTTTTGTGTCCCGTATGTGTGAAAATGTTGAAAGTGTTCAGAAATATTGAGAAAACACTTTATCTCTGGAAGTACCCCAGCCAAAAATGTGCACATACGTGTATGTGTGTACATGTACGCACACACACATACACGCACACAAACAGAGCTGCCTTCTCCAGGGGAAGAGGAAGAAGAAATTCTGCTTAAAAACACGATGCTGTAAATGTGATTTCTAGTGCTCTTGATTAGAACTTGGAAATGAATGTAACAATCTATAAACAGAAAGTAGTGTCATTTGAGAAGGACCACTTAACAGTGTAATGAGGATGTGGGTTAATATCCCTTTCAGTCTCTTTTCTCTACTTGTGACATCTTTGGTAGTAGCTTAATCTGCCTCATTACTATTTTGTCACAGGAATAAAGAACTGGGATTTTATGGCTTCCTACCAGAGCAGGTGCAAATGTATTGGTTTGACTTTTTCAATCCTTAAATGCCTTAGCCATCTTTCCTTCTCCTTGCCAGCCTCTGCTTGTCTTCCACTTGCATCAGTTTTTAGGATGAATTGCTGGGTCAGTGAAAAATACAACCTATTGAAAAGTTGAAAATTTTGAACTCTGCAACATCTGAGAGCTGGAGCTCTCTATTGATTTCAAGAGCAAGGGCTAGAGCAAGGCTATTTTGCTCCAAGAACCAAAAAGGGGATGAAATGAACTCAGATCTCTACTGCTGCCAAGGCCTATATATTGCTAGGATTAGTACTGTCAATTTTTCTTTGTGATGTTTTAGGAATTGTGCTGGTTGCTAATGACAACTTCCTTTTAAATATAGTCTAATTCTTAATCACCTCTAGAGTCTGGATTGCCCTTGTGCCATCAAGGTAGATAGGCAGCTGATGGCAAGCTCAGGTGAGGATGGATAGAAAGAAGTGTAACAATATCGGTTGATTTTGCAAAAGCTTTCAAATCTGAGCAACCTGCATCTGTTTAAAGCAAATTTTTCATTGGTTTTAACATTTTTGAGGGAAGGCATTAATCTGGGGTAGTTACTATATCTTAGAAAATAAATTAGAGATCAGAGCTAGTTCTTCAGTGCAACACATTGGCCATGATTTTCAGTTTCAGTGAATGTAAGCTAGGATGAGCATAAACCATTACGTGGCCATGTATTTGGAAAAGCTTTTGGGTATATACCATGGTGTCTTAAAAATTCTGTGACGTAATCAGATTCTCACTTTTCCCTCCTTCACGCCAGCCATTTCTTTCAGACCTGAGCTTTTGTGCTGACCTTGGTTCTATTTCAGCCCACCTAACTTCAGATGCTTATTTAAAGCCCATAAATGAGGTGGGTTTGGCCTAGTACAGAGATGTAGAGGATGAGTCAAGTCCCTAACATGGGCGTCTAGGTAATTTTTGGTGGCTGCAATGTCCCTGAGACATCCATATTGTTCTGGCAGTTGCACAGTGAAGTTCCTTCTGAAGTGCCAGGAAAGATAACTCAAGAAGTCTTAAAGTACACTGAATGCCTCTGTTTAGACACCTGAATCTCACTCCTTTTGTTGCGGGTGCCAAGTGAGTCAGCCTTTCCAAGATCTGAGCCACAACAGCGTATTCTATTGTTCTGTGATCAGTGGCCCTCAGAAACAGCAGAAAAATAACAATACAAGGAATAATTAATGATCATAGCTTCTGAGCAAAATATAAATTGGACTTTTAACAGTAATATGTGATTGGTTGCAGAAACTTTCTGATGCTGTTTTAGAGGTGTTAAGTTTACCTGAGATATTAACACACAACATGACTCAGGAGTTGTGGGAGACTCGTGCTTTTCTGAATGGGAGCTGGAAACCAACTCAGATCTTAGGCCATCTTAAATGACACTAAACACTGAACTGCTGAATCTCATCTCAATGAAAATGGTTGTGGAAGTAGGTACCTTCGGAAGGCAATGTTTCTGACCTTTCTGATGCTTATTTCAGGAAGAGAGAAATCATACTCTGAAATTAACTTATCATTTCCATAGACATCAAGTGGATAGCCCATCCTAAAATTAAACCTGTGGAATCTGGTGAGATAAATCCCATCCTATTATTAAGTTAACCCTGAACAACTGTGAGAAATGGGTATGAATAAATAAAAATCAAACAAACAAAAAAAGACCTGGCCAGATGTCAAGAAAATGTGCCTCAGCTGCAAGCTTTAATGAAGTAAGTACAGATGTCCCAAAAGAAATGATGGAAGTAATTGAACTTAAAAAACAAAACAAAACAAAACGAACAAGCCAACAAAAAAAAAAGGTGATACACTGACATCTCTGAAGTCATAATGCAAGGGAAAATCATGTTTTGATGTGAGTGAGACAGAAAAATGGCTTTGTATGTCTTTTTACTTTCTCCTATTTTCCTTTACATTATAGCTTCTTTTTTCCTTTCTTTCTTTTTTGCTCAACCCACCAGGCACTTTGTTTGATCTCTTACATCACATACATGGCTCTACATTGCTTCCCTTATTTGCATTTATTTATCTTCTGGTGACTGCATCACTACACAATGAAACAAAATTATTGAACCTTGAAACAGTTCTAGATTGCAAAGATGACACCATAGTAAATTCACATTTGAAATAAAACCTAATCAAATATTATGAGAGGATATGTATCAAATCAACCTCCCAAGAGTGTTTGTGTTATAAACTTAATTTTTCAAGACTATGTTTGCATTATAAACGTCCAGTCAAGTTCACCTCCAGTGTAACTCACACCAAAGTCAACTGGGTTATGTTAAGAATTAACTGGAGCCTGTTTATCCATCACAGGATAGTTTAATTTATCCATTAACTTTACCTTTTGTAATGCTAGAGGTAGCAAAAGACTGTAGATAAGATATGTTTGTAGTATTGAATGAAACTAGATATTAAGACTCTATCTGATTTCTCATTTAAATATGAAGAAACAAATGAAAAAATCTGTTAATAATATGTAGAAATTCTGGAGGTGTTCTTGGTTTTGTTGTTTTTTTTTTTCCCCACCAAATGCAATCAATCAATAAATCAATCAGTTGCTAAGCAGAATATAAGCTGAAAATGTGTGTCTAATCTTACATATAAGTAAGAGCTGAGGTGATAGTAAAATCTAAAAATCTAAAAATCGAGTTCTTTATTCCTCATCCTCAGTAACTGTTTAACAAAAGATAGTGAAACTTTAACTTTGCCCCTCAGCTTACACTTCTTACCAGCTTCTTCCTTTTTGTGAACCTTCTGAATTATGTTTTTGATGGAGTTCAGCTCATCACATCATTGTGTTCCAGGAGCTGTGGACACCACTGAAAAGCAAATCCTCTTAACAAGTTATTCAAAAAGAAGTATTAATTCTTCTAGTTCTTAGGTGTACCTTGTCTCTGCATCTTCAGGTCCCATTTACAAAATGGAGGGAGCAAAAGTAGTTCTGCCTCACACAGGAGTTCAGATACTGAAATTCCATCCATTCAATCCATTACTGAGGGCCTTACCAAAAACAAACAAAAAGATCAAACAGTAGAACTCTTCCACTTACAGCTTTCTTCTATTATTTTGAAGAAAATATTTGAGATGATAGGCTATATATCACATCATGGAGTGAGGTTATCATGGCTATTGTCTCCTCCCAGTGGTCTTACACAGAAATCCGATATGAAAAATTGCTTGGAAGACTGCTGATATAGTGTTTGTATGGGGAAAAAGGGGAAAAGCATTCAACAAGGCTAGTAAAGTTTTGCAGCTATGCCAGGAACAGCTCGAGCAGCTAACACAGAAGACTATCCTTGGAAGCTTCTGTTCTAATCTTCTATCAGTTGGATACCATTTTGATTTCCAACAAATCTGTCAGTCTTCCTGAGGAAACTCTGAATAACCTAATTTGACCTTATAGCTGACCCTGGTTTGAGCAGGAGGTGGGACTACATGGTCTCCTGATGTCCATTCCAACATAAATTATCCTGTGAACTTACCATTTAATGATAAGACAAAGTACACACCAAAATCCTAATATGGTCAGCAGCTGTAAGAAACTTGTATGTACCACAGACACCCAAAAGGAAAGGAACTCTGTATGGCTAAGAATCGAGAGGTGGAAATGCTTTCCTTAGGATCCCAGCACAGCATTGTAGGATGGGGCTGGAACTGCCCCAGAGCAGTTCCTAAGGGAAACTCAGCATCAACATCTGAATATTTTTGTTTTCCACTGGCTGTGATTTATATTATCTTGCAGCCCTTGTCACAAATTTGCTGTTGGTTAATGAGATGTACCCATAGGTACTGCAGCTGAACCACAGGGGAGCTGTAGTGGCCACTTCCAGTACTGGTAGTTGTTCTCCCTCCTCTGCCTCCCCAAAAACCTTGTATGACATGGACAAGTTGTGTCTACTTTACCTGTTTTATGAACTGAGAAGTAACAAGGATAAGAGCTGTCAAAAATACAGCCATATCATCAGAGAAAGAATATCTTTCAAGAGTCTGCCACAGAAAACCTTCTCTGACTATGATATTCGGTCAGTTAGAAGCATCTCAGCAGAAAAACCAAACTTCTTTCCCATAAGGATCAGGGCCTGGGTCTCAGGGAAGCACAGGAGAGGGGAGCAGAATGAAGAACTGGGGTGTAAAGCAGGTCTGAGTGCCCTGCAACAAAGGTTTGTTGTTCCCATGTTTTCTGAAACACTTTTCCGCCTTTTCCATCTGGGACCCTACACACATCCAAATTCCTCCACTAATGCTGCTAAGCTTTATGAACTTGTAGGTGCAGCAAGAGTAGACATTTCCCACCTGTTTCATATCTCCAGCAGTGTGCTGCCCAGACAGTCGCCTGCTTTGTCTGCACTTACACAGAAAGCTCTGACACACAGATAAAATACTTGCAAGTGTTCAGCACGTTAGTAAATAATACCTTGTCTGTGCTGGGCTGTCAATTCTCTTGCTTAATTAGAGCAGGGGCAAACCAACATCCAGCATATTTTGAGTTGCTTGGACAAATGTTGCATATAGCCTAAAAGATGCAGTTTGAACGTACACACATAAATACTTCACAGCCGTCTTGATATAGTGTATGTTTATAAATAGTAGATGTAAATAGTAGGCTGGAATATTTTCCAGCATTCAGGCTTTTAAAATGCTTGTATAGCTATTTACACACTACTTGTACACAGACAGTCCCAAAAAATAGCAAGGTGAAGATTTAAGCAGTCAGTGCCTCTCTATGCAAAGATGCCAAGGACTCACTTCAGAGGAGAAAAGGGCATTGTCGAGAGTGAATCACTTGTGAATCATCGCTGTGAACTTTTCCAGGAATGCCAGTTCGGTCATTGCAATGTGAACTTCAGAGCATAGATTTTATATGCATAGGACTGTCATAAATAAATCATAGGAAAATGTAATGAGAAAATATGTAGCACGATGTAAAGCAAACGTCTATATGGAACGTCAACAGAACTTACTAATTCAATTCAGTGAAGGTCTGTGTAAGGAAAAGACAGTAATCTGTGTACTCTGTACAATGGAACTTGAAGATCATGTGAGTTTATTGCAAGTTAATATACTATTCAAATTCAAATGCATATGTCATTGACTCACCGCAGTTCAGGTTCCAAATAAATAAATAAATAAATAAATACAGTTCATTATCTGCTGCTTCCTAGGATGTAAGATGTCCTGAGATCAAGACTAGGTGTAGATATTCAAGCTATCTCAAGGTCTTATCTAAATAAACATGACAAACATGGGTTGGCATGTTCCTGGATTTGAAGGCTGCGGGGATTCCTAAGGCTGCAGCACTGAAGCAGGACTGGGAAGAGTAGGTTATATTTCCAGTATTAACACTGACTTGTTTAACGAAGTCCTAGAGACCAAATTGTCAGGACTTCTTGTCTACAGTCAGGATTTCAGAAAGAACTGATCCTCCAGTTTGTGCAAGGCTGAACTCTTGTGAAAATTTGTTCTAGTCATATGCACCATGCATTTGTCTTAATTTAAATACAAGTTAAGAGCACCCTGATTCAACTTCTATGGGAAAGAAAACTCCTACCTTCTCTATTCATTTCTAGCCAATTTAGTCTAAACTTTAGTTCAGGGGGTACTACATGGCTAAGTGTCTTTTTGACTTAGGTACTCAAGATAACAGGCTACTGTTAACAGTGCGTAGGTCAAGTTTGTCTCCCCTGAGAAACTTCCTGTTTAAAAACAGCGTAAGTCAAGAAAGGCAACACACAGGTAAAGTAATCTTTCAAGCCTATTGTTGAGAACCCAAACCAAACTGGCATCTGATAATAACGTCTATCAGATTTGAAACACAAACTATCCTGCTACTGATGAAAACCAAATGTACTGAGATCAGAATGGCAAAAAAAAAAAAAATCACATCATTCTCTACCAATCTGTGTCCTTTGACATGAAAAGCTCTCTCCCTTCCTTTTTGTGCATGAAAAAATTTCAAGACATTTGGTAAGTTATTCCTGGGCCACACATAGAACCAAATGTACTATTAGGGATATAGGAAAAACATTTTTTTTTCTTGCTAACATTATTTGTACAATTATATTGTTGCTTCTGCTTTTGCAATTACATGATAACCAAGTGTTAACTTTGAAATATATTAAAGGCAAGATTATGTTGCCTGAACAATGGCATCTACTGACATGACCTATGAAGTCTAAGACATCAAAATGGGAATGACAAAATATGACATACAATTTATATGAAATCTAAAGTCTTCCAGAGTGTTGCCTGGAGACCTAGCCACTAGTAATCTCTCCAGACATTGAAAATAGGACTAATATATGAGAAGAAGTATGTAAGGCAAGCAATAAACATAAAAGAAAGCTCATGAGTTGTCAAGTTCTGATTTTGCTGTTCAGTCTTTATCTGAATTAAAAAAAATATATTGTAAGGAATAGCTTGGGGATGCTGTTTTATTTTTTATTATATTCTAATTTACTACCTGTATTTTCAAATACATATACTTTGACTTCTCTGCATCATATCTCTAGCAGAAGACCCTTGTGCAAGGACAGAAGAAAATTAAAAAAAAAAAAAATCACCTCTAGGAGAAAACAGGGAAATAAGGTATCACTCTCAATAACCTGAGTCTGTCTGTTTGTCTGTCAGTTAATCATTTTATCTGTCTTTACAAACTGTTGCTTATATAAAAAAAGTCCAAATGTAGACCTACTTCAGCAGTAGGTTTGTCTTCAAAGGCAGGCAGGATCCTTTCAACTTTGGAGCTGAAAGTAACCCCTAATTGCAATTAAGTGCAGTAACAGTAGCAGATAGTTTTAGAACACGTTGGAACAGTATTTTGAAGTATTGTATGCCTTATATCTTAAAAGAAAATAAAATCCTATTTAACTTCAGAGCCTACTAAGGATCTGAATGTACTGCAGAAGTTCTGAGCTCTGGTACTGACCTTGGAAAAGTCATCTTTTATCTCCGTGCCTTGGTTACCCATCTAGAAAACAGGAAGCATAACATGTCTATCCTGTCTACTTAACAGTGTTGTGTTTCTGGACAGGGACAATGTCCTGCTGAGTATGTATATCACCAACCACAGCAAGACCACAATTACTACTGGAGTTTCCATGAGCCACTGTGGACTAATAACCATAAAATTCATCATAGAGATGCTGTTAATAATCCCATTATATTTGGTTTTATTTCTAAAGGGGATCCCACTTTCCTTTCCCTTTCTGATGTTTTAGCTAAATTCTGACCTCAGCAGTGGCTTTTTTCCTGCCTAGTTTCAGTTTGTTGCTCTCGGGAGAAGAGGCATGATACCACGTTAAGCAATGAATGGATGAATGTTTTCTCTATCCTATTACAAGCTGACTATATTCTCAAATGAATTTTGTGAACACTTTTCTTTCATGGTTTATAAGTTTCTCAAGTGTTATGGAACCCTCAGATCTCCCCAGTGCTCAGAGAACTGCAGAAATGTTCAATAACATACCAAGTGACACAACAACCCAATGAGGTCCATGAGTACCATTGATTTCCTTTGACATACAGAAGATTTGTTGCAAACCCTACAGAAAAGTGGAAGAACTTACGTACATGCCTCGTGGTCTCCCAGACAGTAAACACTGTTTAAAAAACTTGTATAAAGGCAGACCATTTTAAAGCACCTCAATTGCTGTGCTGAGTTCACTAATTTCTGATTGAAATTAAGAGCTTAAGGCTGGTATTGAGTAATAATGTTTCCATTATTACAATAGTAGTTTGGAGTATAGCTATGGAAAAACTTGCATATCAGTATTATTCTCTGAATTAGCCACTATCAGGTAGTGATGCTGTATGAAACGTGTGCTCTTCCAGGAACAGATTCATGCAAATTAATTTAAGTACCAAATGGACTTTCCTAAATCACAGGTAATGACTTTGTGCTGTTTACACATCCCCTGGGGAGAGAAAATCCATCTGAGACCTCTCATGTGGTCTATGTTTTCCCATTCTGTACAGGGAAAGCACAAGGTCAGTAGTTTCCTAATGTAGGCACTGCCATTAAAAACTGACAGTAAAGTGGGATGAATGTTGCTTAACATATTGAGACCAAAAGTGATGAAAAAATACAGATTCAAAGTAGGAACTTCCCTGTGAGATTGAGGCCACCCCTCCCCTCCTCTCCCCTCTTTTCCCCTCCCCTCCCCTCCCCTCCCCTCCCCTCCCCTCCCCTTCCCTCTCCTCTCCTCTCCTCTCCTCTCCTCTCCTCTCCTCTCCTCTCCTCTCCTCTCCTCTCCTCTCCTCTCCTCTCCTCTCCTCTCCTCTCCTCTCCTCTCCTCTCCTCTCCTCTCCTCTCCTCTCCTCTCCTCTCCTCTCCTCTCCTCTCCTCTCCTCTCCTCTCCTCGCCTCTCCTCTCCTCTCCTCGCCTCGCCTCTCCTCGCCTCCCCTCTCCTCTCCTCTCCTCGCCTCGCCTCGCCTCGCCTCGCCTCGCCTCGCCTCTCCTCTTTGAATTAGGGTCAAAATATATTATGTAGACAATATTTCAGATTATCAGAGATCATTAACAGTTATCCATAAATTCTGTGAGAAGTAACAACTCTGGCATTCAGGACTTCCCACCTAACACAATCAAAAACCATCAAATCAGACTTATACATAAACCCATTGGGTTAAATAAGTAAGAGATATTTCTGCTGTGTCTGTATTTATATAAAAATAAGACTTGTAATAGCACACACTTATATTTTTAATTCATTTATCTTGGTTTTTATCACATTTGAATGAGCTGTAGTTGCAGATTATTTTCTTTTATTTTCATTTTTTCTGTACAAACATGGGTGATCAGCTTATTTTTTAAATGAAAGTGGATATTGATACAATTAGACAAATCCAAATATTTGTTTTGAGGAAAAGTACAAGAAATACGATAAGAGTTGCCATACTAGATTTTTAATTTCTAGGTCCATACATTTATAAAAACATTAGGAAAAATAGAAAATAATATATTGACATTGCCATGTTCCACTGTTAAAAAAGAGCTTGTTGCAAAGAGAGTCCAGTTTCGGGAAGTGCTCCGATACTTCCTTAGGCAGATATGCTACTGATCTTTTCTTGTGGAGACATTAGAAGTTTAAAAATGTGAGTGCACAAACAATTTTTTTTTAAATATAACTGCAGCGGGATAACTGAAGAGGATGAGCACAGGCAATAAATATGCTATTTGAGTTATTTATACATTTCTGATTCCCATTTTATGATTATCTGTAGAGTCACTGAGGTTGAACCTAGTATGCCTATGCTCTTTTCTCTTGGAATAATTTGTCAGGTGACAGCCTTCCAACTCTTGTCCTCCTTGGTACCCTGCCTCAGTATCCAGCCAGTGATCGGCAGCTGCTAGCGAAACTCTAGACCACCCAACCATCACGCTGCATTGCAAACACAGAGTCAGAGACTGCGTGCCAGAGCGCAAGAACAGCCAAGTGGCAAAGTGACAAACAATGTTGCCCCCACTGAAAAGGATAAGTTAGCAGAGTCTTATTCTTATGTTTCCACCAATTTCCAGGGGTGAAGCCAAGCGACAGCAAACTTGGCATGTATCTGTCAACAGGAACACGTCTGCAGCAGTGCCAGGCCTTAGAGTCATCATGCCTGCCATTGCCTAGATGTTAAGAGTCGTGCAGAAATAAAGGCCAGGACTTGAGTCATAGCTTAGTACTGCACAAGTGCAGGGAAGAATCTAAAACCTAGGAAAATATGTATTAAAATAAACATAACTTATAAAATCGATATATACTTTTATTATAAGGTCCCTGAGCACCCTCAGGTAGAGGAAACTCAGATCTGGATTTCATCCACCTAATTTTAAAACTAAGGCATTAAAGGAATTAAGAGAACACTGAAGATCCCTCTGCAATTAGGGCAGATAAACACATCAGAACGGTGTCTCAGGCCACCTCAGTCATACTGCTCTCCTGTTCCTTTGTCCATTAACATGGGAGGCTACTGCTTCCAGTTCCTTTTCTGTCAGAAAACAACATGGTAACATTATGCCGGTGATTACACACCCAGTTGTAACAGGCAGTCTGTTGCAGTTCACTTGACTTATTTATTAACTTCGATCTTTAACTCTCAATAGTATTTGGGTATTTAATTCCACTGACTTCAAGAAACTTGTCCAAATTTACATAAAGACCCCATGGCACACCCTCAAAAGTGCTGAGTTTGTACCTCTCTTGTTTCTCTGATCCCCAAGTATGTGCTTCCAGTATGCTCCTATTTAGAGTTGCCAGAGCTATTTTAAAGTATCGCATGCGGTCAGAACACAGAACCAGCTTCCAACAGGAATTTATATCACTGATCATTGGCAGCTCAGCCAGCTCTCAGTCCACCTCTCTGCCCGCTTATCTAACCCACATTTCATCAGTTTATCATAATGACATTACATAAGACAGTGTCAAAAGCCTTGTTAAAGTCAAAATAAAGAATATCCATTGGACCCATGTGTGCCCAGTTTTTTATGTTCACTGATCGCATCCTCCTCCATGGATGGTAAGTCTTCCTTGCTCCAGATTTTTTCTCTGGTTTCAGGGGTCTGAGACTCCTGAAGAAAAATTTTAATATTAAAAAATAAAGTGAAGAGGACAGCCTTTACCATGTCCTTCTTCACTACTTCCCCTGCCCCATTCAGCATGGGTCCATGTTTTGTCTAGTCTTCCCTTTGTGACTGATGTACCTGTAGGAGCCTTTGTAGTTGTTGTTCATGTTCTTTACCAGATTCAGCTCCAGATGGATTTTGGCTTTTCTAACCTTATCCATGTACACTTGGACAGTGTCTTGGTATGTCTCTTGTGTGATTTGACGTTGCTTCCAACTTCTATACTTTCCTTTTTACTCTTGTGGTTTATCAGGAGCTCCTTGTCCATCTACATTGGTCTGCTACCACCTTTGCTTGATTTCATGCTAGCTGGGATGGAACATTCCTAAGCTTGGAGGGGGTTATCTTTGAAAACCAGGTAGCTCTCCTGGACCCCTCTTCTCTCTAGGGCCATATCCCATGAGATTATTCCAAGCATATCTCTAAAAAGACAGAAGTCTGCCATCATGAAGGTCAGGGTTGTTATCTTACTGTTTGCCTTGTTAGCTTCTCCCAGGATGCTGAAACCCACCATCTTGTTCACTGCAGTTACAGTTGTTCCTGACCTTCACATAACCTGTAAGCTTTCCCTTGTTTGTATGCATGAGGTCCAGCAGATCATCTCCCGTCATCAGATCCTCAGTCATCTGTGTTTGAAAGTTGTCATCAATGCAATGCAGAAACCTCATAGATTACTTGTGTCTTGTTGTGCTGTCCCTCCAGCAGGTATTGGGGTGACTGAAACTCCTCATGAGGATCATGTCCTGCAAACATGAAGATTCTTCTACTTATCTGAAGAAGGCCTCATCTACTTCTTCCTGACCAGGCAGTCTGTAGCAGGTACCCACATCACCCATGTTGGTCTGCCTGCTTACCATAACTTAGACGCTCTCAGCTGTCTCATTATCTGCTCTTAGGCAGTGGTCCAGGCACTTCCACTGCTCTTTCACATCAAGGGCAACTCCCTCTCATCATCATCCCTGCCTGCCCTTCTGAATGACCCTATGTCCATCCATAGCATCACTGCAGGCATGTGAGCTCTCCCACCACATCTCTGTGATCCTAAGGAGACTGTAGCCCTGCAACTGCATGCAGCCCTCTAATTCCTTGTGCTTGCTCCCCATGCTACATTCTTTAGTGAACAGACATTTCAGAGTGGCATCCATATATGCTGCTTTCCCAGAAAATATAGAAGGAGCTTTCCCCATAATGTCGTCCTGCTGGCAATTCCTTATTTGTGTGCATAAGATTGAGGTACGCCACATACAGCCTTGTTTTGTCCATTAGGAGGTGTCCTGTCCAAATCACCCTGCATGCTTTTCTTGCCGAGCCAGCCCACCACTGCCTCACTTTGATTGTGGGTCATCATCCTCCCTTGTCATGTCTCCTTAACAAGTCACTCGTACATCTCCCTCCAAGCTCCATGGAGGTTGGAGTATATGCATAAAAGCCTCTAAGAGGTTATAGGAAATAAAACACCCAAGTTGTTTGGCAATCATAATTGTCCAGAATTTGGGTTAACTGGGTTAATATTCTCAATGAAAGCAAGTGCTCTTTCTTGAAGATGTGACATCATCGTATTTCTGTCAGCCGCTACTCCCTCACTACACTCTCTATGGACTGGCATAGGAATTCAGGTGCCCTTCCATTTACCTGTTAAATGTCTGGCATTTTCCTCTGCTGAACTCCCTACCTGCTGTGTGCCTGGTGTTGTTTCCTGCTGTCTACTCCACCTGTCCACTTTACTCTTTTATTTCCTCCTTAAATGTTAACATGGCACAGATGGGCTCTTACTGCCTGTGACTTTCTAATGGAGTTGTTGAATGTTAATGATACTTAGGAATTTAAAAAGAAAAAGAGATGGACAGCCACTAAACCACCAAAAAATATAAAGGTATGCATCCAGCGTATCCATCTGCCTGTATGCAACACTATGGAATAGCTCACTACAATGTTTACTGTTGCAATATGTAAGCATTGAAAGTCCTCAGCCAACACAGACAGTTCCCTGTAGACAATGAAAAAAATTACAAATTAATACTTTTTTGTATCTGCGACTGAATATAAATTTGCCATACACACGAATCCGTAGCATAAAAATGGTGGTGAAATGTAAAGATTCTTCAGGGGTAAAAAAAGTCCATTCTTCTGATTTGAAGTCCCTAACCCATCTTAGAAGGAAAACAGCCAAGGTGTTAACAATCAGCCATTCCAAATCTTTGCGTCTGTGGAGGGCCCTGTCATTTTCATGTTATCATCCATTCAGAGAGCAGATGCAGCTGCTGGCATGCTCACAGCTGCCTCATCTCTCTTGATGTGTCCCTGTTCTTGCTTAATAAAAAACTTCTGTCTGATTTGGCACCACCTCCTGTCTCCTTTTCTTTCCTCATCTGAAATTGCCGGATGTCAAAGGGGGCCAAGAGAAATCCACCACGATATTTGAGGCAGCTGGATGGCTGCAGTTGCTCTAGTTCACAACTGTAAGATCCTTGTGAGACAATGCAGCTGCTACCCTGAATGAGCTGCCATGGAAGGTCAGTTCTACCCTCCAACCTTAAACAATCCAGAACATCAAAGGTCTGAAAAAGATTACTTGTCTCATTATGTTGAAGTGGTTGAGGAGTCTCACCTCACGGTTTTATCCCAAGATATAATTGAATGTGTGAAAGCAGACTAATGATCCAGATTTGTTCATAGTACCATGTAGTTGTCTTCATTCTGTTGAACAGAATCCTGAGCACCTTGGCATGACCAGTATACCTGCACCTTCATCTCACCCAACGCTTTGATGATCTAGATGTAGGAAACTGGAACAAGACTTCCTCTACTTTTGTGTTTGAAAATTGAAAAAGAAGAGAAAGAAGAATGCAATATTGTCAATACAAAGCATTTGATAAGACTGGATTAAAAATCATACTATTTAAAAATACAGTCAATAAATTCTGAGCCAGTTTATTTGCTAGCTCATGCCTGAGATGTGACAATTGGCCTTTCACATTATTTCCTGCTTCTGTAACAGCTAAAACCAATCCTTTTTTCCTCCCCTTTTCCTCCCCCCCCCTCCCCCCCGCTTCTTCCTGTTTCCTTTCCCACTTCCCTTTCTCTCTGAAAATTTAAGAATTAGGACAGTCCCTCAGCATGCTGCTAATTGGCAGCTTTCAATTATTCATCAGTGCCTGGCATTGCTTTAGTATTTCTATACAACTTTGTGTAAATTGTTACAGTTCTTATTTCTCATCTACAAAATGTGAACAATGTACGGTCAGCCTTTATAGAAGTATTGTGGAAATTAATAAATTTAATAAATAAAGGTAGCTCAACTGTAAAAACAGAGGACTGAAAATAATATCTAAAATTAACAGTCAAGCTCCCTTTAATACATCCATGTCATGCAGCACCCTGCTTATAAATACACCATCTCACATCTTAAAACCATTTTTACCCACTCTGCTTCTACCAAAAGGTTATTCTGCAACTTCAAAACTCAGAAAACTACCATCTATGTTTTAATTTTAAGCTGAAATTGAATTTCATTAAATCCATTTTTATGTTATCTATTAGTTTATGTTCTTTAAATTCCATTCTCGTATTTACCACCATTTATCACTGGATATATAGACCAATATGGTTAAGCCAAATTCTTTTAGTGTAAAACTGTCTTTTTTGTTTATTTGTTTGTTTGGTTTCTTTCTTTTTTTTTTTGTCAGCCTATTTCTTGTGATGTTCCTGAGCTTCTCTTGAAAAGGGGTGACCAGAGTGGGATGCCAACATCCAAATAAAACCGTTCAAGCACATAGTACTTAAAATCTTTTGCCTGACAAATAGGAGCCTAAGATTATATTAATCTCTTTCACAGATGCATCACACTAGTTATTCATAGATATTTTATGATCTGTTAATATTCTGTCTAGCCCTTTTTCTGTCATTTCTAATTAATAGCCTCCCATCTTACAGAATTATCAATTCTAATCCCCAAGTACATTCAGAGTACTTTTCATTTAGTACTCAGTGTCGTTGACTTGTTTTTATCACAGTCCTTCCTTCATGTTGATGGTCCCTCAAATTTTATTTCATCAGGAAAGCAAAGGGACATCCATCCCATTTAATTTGAGTAATCTAAAAATCAAGCATGTGTCCTTAGCCACTCTTCCTATCCCACATGGTCTTTAAATTATATTAAAGGACATACGCGCAGTATATACAACAAGTAGTCTGAAACTTAGTATGAAGATGACCAACATGAATGGCAGAAACTCTGCTCCTTAATTCCTCACTGACTGTAGGGGGGAGCCTACATAATTACACCGAATTTGCAGATAACTTCTGAATCTTTAAAGTGAGATGAGCTGAACTTTAACCTCTACAATTGAAATGACACTCCTGAGGTAAAAATCACAAATGTAAATATTGTTAGTATTAGGAAAGACTGGCTCAACACAATTTCTCATTGCTTTCCATTATTGTGGTTAGCTTTCCAGTTAACACTTTACTCTCTTGAATAGCTGTTCAAAATCTTCAGTGTCATTTAGCTGAAAATTCAGTTTGTTAAATTTTCTTCACTTGAAGAATACTGTAGTAAGTGCGCAATACAATGAATTTCACTTTGTTGTTTCTACATACGAGAGGCTTTTTATGTTTTATTTGTTGAGTACTTAGCCCACTGACTTCTATACCTAACTCCTCTGAACATCTGTGCAATCCTAATCCTAATTTGATGCCTTTACTGATTTATATTTCACTACTTATACAGAGAAGGTGCAAGCCCTAGTCAGCATCTGGAATTACAGATGTTCACTTTCTATAGAGAGCTGCAAATCATAGGATCATAAAACCATAGAATCATAGAACAGTTGGGGTTGGAAGGGACCCTTCAAGGTCCTTTAGTCCAACCCCCCCCCAAGAAATGAGCAGGGACCTCTTCAACTAGATCAGGTTTCTCAGAGCCCCATCCCACCTGGCCATGAATGTTTCCAAGGAAAGATCATCGATCACCTCTCTGGGCAACCCATGACAGTGTTCACCACCCTCATCATACAAAATATCCTCCTTATATCTAGTCTGAATTCACCCTTCTTTAGTTCAAAGCCATTGCCCATCACCCTGATTGCACTAATTGATTTGGTTCAAAACTTACTGTTTGTTTCCTAAAGAAATTGCACTGAATAATTAACTCATGTGCCTTGTAGATTAATTCATCTCGCCTGAATTAAGGCACTTACCTGATGTGTCTGAGAAGTGAATATTCCTCCACACTCATGAAGGGAAAGATAGTCAACTCTTGCTATAATTCAGACCACTTTAGACTTGAATTACTTACTTGAGTACTTACAGGACTTTTCTTGCATCATTAGATTTAGGGATAGTTTACAGTGATTTAACTTCTAACCTAGGTGCCACTATTCAGTTTCTAAAGTTTTCTAAGGTGAATTGAAGCTTGTAGAGAGAGGAAAATCATATTTTTATACAATCAGAAATACAGTCAGGGTAATTTGGGGACAGATATTCTCTGCCTACCTGGAGTATATCCTTCATGCTTCAAGATGCATATCTTATGCCCAAAATCATTAAGTATAGAGGGCTGGGACAACATTTTCACAGGGGAAAGTCTGACTATGTCTATGGAAGGGTTATTGTTCCTTTCTCTGAAACATCTGGTGCTGGCCAATATTAGCAACAGAAAACTGGACTAGATGGACTGCAGGTCTGATCTGGTGTGGCAGTTCCTATGTTCCTGTGTTCTTCCTCCACCTGGTGCAAGGGCAAAACTGTCAGGTATAATGAGGAAATCTTTATTCAGGTCCCTGGGTAAGACTGTAGAGTTGGCAATTAAAAAATCATCTGATGAAAAACTCAGAGAATTTTGAATATTTTACTGAGAAAATGTGCATCACCTATACTAAAGTTTCCCAACTCTTTCCCTATTTGTAATTATGTAATATTACTATAGATAGGTTAAGGGGACATTTCCAGAGAACTTACAGCTACTATTATTCTATATTATTTTTATCATAGTTGCACTTGACTGCATTCATGGATTACACCTCATTGTCTATGTGCTATATTAGCATAGGAAAAAGACAGTTTTGTCTTTAAAGGTTTACATCCAGGCTTACTTCCTCTAGTCTTAGATCCCTAACTGTAACTTCTAAATGAAAGGCATAGTTGTCTTGGGAGCAGTGTTACAGACACAGAGAAATAAGCACTTCCAGACAAGGTTATTGTTTGAACACCACAACCACCACCACCACCTCCCCACCATGGTACCTTTTTCTCTTCATTGACAAAATGGTATCCATGTATGACTACAAACCAAAATTAAGTGCTTTTTTTAAGTGAATGCTATCAAAAAGAATGATTTCAGGTTTCATAATCTAAGTAGAATGAGAGACACAAAGGCTTGAAACTAATATACAAAGCACTACAAAGAATCAAGAAGAAAATATTGACCGTCATTTGACAGGTAGTGATCTCAGTACACCAGCAGAATAATTATTCTGCAATTTTCAGTTCTCAAGAAGTGCACCATAGTTTTAAGAATACCGTGAAGGTTTTCCCCCTGCCCCTTTGGAATGTACTTGTAATTATTTGTAAAGTAATTTGGTGAAGAATGGCACAGGAAAATGTGACATTCTGTGCCTATAAAAATTCCTGTCTAATTATAGGTATTTATTACTCTTTGAGATGACATAGAGTATCCATTGATGTTCCAAAAGGTGCAATGCTCCTGCAGTTGGTTTACCATATCCACCACTCCCATGGAGATGTCTCAGAAACCCTGGATCATGATCTTGCCCAATCTGCCCGAGGTTCTTCTAGTTTCAACATTCATTTTTCACAATATCTTATCATAGCTATACTGGCTGCAATTTTAGTGAACTGATTACCAGTTAAAGGCTAGATGCAGGTATTCTGACTTTGTCACTTAACAGAGTTACCTAATTGAGGCACACAGTCATTCCAGTTTCCCATTACATTCAGTGGAGAGAAAAAAGGTACCTGCAGATGCTGTGTCAGATCTAAAATAAGCTGAATTGTCTTTTAGAGGTGCTTATTTCTTCCTTCTATTGACAGGAGAAAGAACACAGTTGAACAGGAGCCTAAATTTAGTGCTCCCAGGAAGTGAATGGTATATTAGGAAGGATAAATCTGGCTGTAACAGTGGTTCGTAAGGTCAAGTGCTAAAACTCATCACCTTGCTAGAAACACTGAAATGGAATTACATTTCTTCAATACATTTTCCCTCTTCCTCTCATCTTCCTCTGCATGAGGAGTCTGTGGCTGATCACTTTTTCCTACCTTACTTGGTTTCCTGTCTTAAGTATTTGCATCTCTACACAGATATTGTTGAAAAGAAGTAAATTTTAGTGGTGGCAGTCCAGCACCTCTCATTTGATCTTAAATACCAAAGCTAGAGTGCAATACAGGCTGAGCAAGGGTCCATGGTACGCAGGGGCAGAAAAAACCAAAACCTTAGTGATAGTAGTAAAAAGGATTATTCATACAAAAATCTAAACTTAGGTTTTGAAATAGACAATGAAACAACCAAAATACTCCAGACCAAACTCAGCTGAATTCTGAATAGTAACAGTGTAGTCATATTGCCTTGGGTTCTGTCCAGACAGAAGGAAAAGGAAG